>NC_058130.1:146204707-146286296 GCF_016433145.1 Gracilinanus agilis
GGGGAAATAGATATTTATACATATATATATAATATAATAGATATTTATACATATAAATATCTATTTCCCCTCTTACAGGTCCAAGTTTTAGGTACATAAAGACAAAAATGAAGAAATCTTTGTTCTTAGGGAGCATTCTATTAATGTGGGTATTACCTCTCCCAACACAGATACTGTTATCCAAGGTGAGGAAGACTGTCTTTCTTTAAAAAAAAAAAAATGAAAACCCTTACTGCCTATCTTAAAATTAATACTATGTTTTGGTTCTAAGGCAGAAGAGTGGTAAGGGCTAAGCAATTTGAGTGAAGTGATTTGCACAGGATCACACAACTAGGAAGTGTCTAAAGCCAGATTTGAGAAGATTGTCTTTCTTACCTTAGTAGGTGTAGTCATGAATTGCTATGCATGCCAAGCTCTTGGTGATGAACCACTCTGCTTTGACTGGTCTTTAGCTGACAATTGCTTAGCCTCCAACTAGGCTAGTGCTTAAAGCCTTATCAGAATAGCACACTAGATGGTACACTGGAAAGAATGCTAGAATTGGAATCAGGAAGTACTGAGTTCAAATTTTCCCTGATGCTAGCTAGCTGTGTGATTGGGCAATTCACTCAACTTCTCTTTCTTGCTATATCCATCTACCTATTTATCTATATCTTAAGACATGATAGAAATGTAAGTTATTAAAACACAATTCATATTATATACATAATAGAACGATGAAATATTAGAACTGAAAGATCGCTTAGGATATTGGCCATAGACTGTCTTAGCTGAAAGGGATAGTAGAATAGGGAAGACATAGAATTGGTGAGGATCTTCAACTTCAGAATATCAGAGCTGAGGGGCACCTTAGAGATCTTTTGGGTTCCTCATTTTGCAAGAGAGGAAAGTGGGTCCTAAGAAGGTTACATTTCTCCTTCAAGCTCACCCAAATGACACGTGTATGTGTCCTTATAGATATTACATGTAAAATACATGTATATGTGTGTATATATAATAAAATATTAAAATATATGATATATTTTAATATAAAATATAAAAATATATGCAATATATAAAATATATGGAGAGAAAGAAAGAGGAGAGAGGATTCTATTTCTCTAGCTATCTGCACTTATCTCATAAAATTATTGAGATGATCAACTGAGATAATTTATGGAAAGTGCTTTGCAAATCTTAAAATGCTATCAAAATAACTAGAATTTACATAGTACTTTAAGGTTTATAAAACACTTTACAATTATTAGTTGTTTGATCTTCACAATCCATGGAGGTATTATTATCCCCATTTTATAGTTAAGGAAATTGAGGCAAACAGGTTAAGAGACTTGCCCAGGATCATGTAGCTAGGAAGTATAGATTTGAATTCAGGTCTGCCTGACTTCAGGTCCAGTGTGTTCTTTTTCACCATGCCTTCAGTTGCCTAAAACACTGATTGAGGATCTGCTGGGGCCTCTGTCTGGCATTGTGACTGGCAAAACAAGAAGAGCTGTTTCTGCTGTTATCTGGGTAGTTCTCAGCCCTTACCTGTCTGGGATGGATCCAGTCATGCTAGAAGACTGCAGACTATCTTTGGCCAAGAGGCCTTCACTGACCACAGTGTAGTGGCTGGTTTCTGCCCCCCATCTTTGGGTGGAGACTAGTTCTGCTCTACCCCTAGAATTCAGCAATGCAGCAAATATTGACTTCAGGCTTCTGACCTTATTTGAGAAGAGGATCTCTGGCAATTTTCAAAGGAGACCATAGAAACCCCATCAGGAGCTCCCGACAAGCTGCTTCAGCTTACATTCTGTCAGATTCTTCAATTAGCAACCAGGTCACATCACTATGCAGCATCTAGGGGTGTTTTTGATGTAGCTTCAACTGAGCACTACCATGGAGTAAGCCTTATGCAATTAGTTCATTTAATTTTTGAAAATGTGATGTCTATGAGCACATATACACATATGCCCTGTGTATGGGTGATCCTGAAAGAGGGATGTGACCTTCCCTTCCTGAGGATGGGCCTGACTTTCCCTTCTTGTAAAGCAAGGACCCTAAATGAGATGATCTCTAAAGTGACTCTCAGCTTTGATGTTCTGTGGCTGAAAGTCCCCTCCAAGTCTGTCTTCCCTGTTCTATTTTCCCTTTCAGCTAAGACATTTTATGTTCTATACCCTAAGCTCTTCTTTCAGCTCTAATATCCCATGATTCTAGAATACATATACATATAAAATATGTTTTAATAACTCACATTTCTATCATGCCTTAAGGTTTTTCTTTCCTGAGCTCCCATAATGCCAGTGCCTTCCTGCTGTGATTATCTCTGATTTATCATATATATATATATATACATATATATAGTATATAGTTGTTTGTGTGTGGTCTCCCCCATTAAACTGTGAACTCCATGAGTGCCAAGCTTGTTTTTCCCTCCACTTTTTTTGAATTCCCAGTGTTTAGCACAGTGCTTGGCACAAAGGAGCCTCTTTAATAAATTCTTGTTGACTTTTTCTTCACAACAACTCTATGAAATAGATAATTTAATGGTTATTATCCCTGTTTTATAGATAATCATAATAATAATTCTTAAAATATTTTATCTTTTTCTAATTACATGTAGAATTTTTTTTACATTTACTTTTTTTTTGAAATTGAGTTCCAAGTTCTTTCCCTCCTTCCCCTTCTGCTTCATTGAGAAGGCAAGCAATTTTATATGGATTATACATGTGCAAATAATTATCATTTTTACATGGTATCCCAAAAATCTTAGTACAGCTTTAAGCTATTAAAGGTTTAAAATGCCCCTAAGATTTTTGGGACACTTCAAAGTTTTCAAAATCCTTTACATACGTTATCTAATTTTATCTTCACAACAACTCTGTGATGTGGGAACTAATGTGACTCCCATTTTACATTTGTGAAAATAGGCTGAGAGATTGTGACTTTCCTAAGAACATGACAGAGTCAGGATTTGAATCCAGGTCATCTCAAGTTTTTCTGCCACACCACTATAATATAGTTCGCATTTATAAAGAACTTTCAATATGCCAGGGACTGTGCTAAGCATTTTACAATTATTATTTCATTTGATCCTCTCAACAACCCAGGGAAGTATTATTATTTCTATTGTAAGGATGAGGAAACTGAGGCAAAGAGGGGTTAAGTGACTTGCCTGAAGCTATACAGATGTTAAGTATCTGAGGCTGGATTTGAATGTTATACATTTACCAAAGTCAAATGAAATCTCAGATATGAAAACATACTGGTGGCAACTGTCCTTTTCCTCATTGGCATTTAAATATTGTTTTTTGTAACAACTCTGCAGATCCAAAAATAAGATTCCCTTTTAAGGTTCTGGCAACAAAGTGCTTTTACAGCTTGAGGTGAGGCGGCTGTTGTTGTTCAGTCATTTTCAGTCACGTCCTACTCTTTGCCACCCTGTTTAGGGTTTTCTTGGCAAAGACACTGGAGTAATTTACCATTTCCTTCTCCAGCTAATTTTACAGAGGAGGAAACTATGGCCAACTGGGTAAGTGACTTGCCTAGGGTCACACAGCCACTAAGTGTCTGAGACCACATTTGAACTCAGGAAGAGGAGTCTTCCTGACTCTAAGCCTGGTTCTCTATCCATTGGACCACTTAGCTGCCGAAGAGTATTAATAAGACTTGACTGAAAAAATGACTAACCAACATCTAAGTCACCGTTTCCAGGCAGTCCCTGACCAAGATTTATGTTCCAATGAAATAACTCATTGATCTATTTAACTACCTGTCATAATCTGATCAATATGTGTTTTTTATCCCCATTAGTTTTTCCTCTGTTGATTGCTAGTCTGATTTTTTGGAGTTTCTATGAATCTCATTGAAAAGACCCTACAACTATTCCAGGTCTCAGTATGATGAATATAATGTTCTCCACAAACAGCAGCTTCTGGAGAACCTCACTGTATAAGAAATCTTGTATTCCTTGATATTTTATGTTTGTTGACTTGTTGATGTGCTTTCTTGAAACCAACAAACACCAAATATCATGGCATCTTGCTGTTTCCTTTGTATTTCTCAGTCAAATGAGTAACTAAAATAAAACATTCCTATTTCCTTCTCATATTTCCATCCAGAATATCTTCCAATGTGTCTATGGATAGTTTTTTGTCCATTTCAGTCACTTTATTAGTTGGTTTGATTCTATGGAGCCCTGTGACAGGTCTCTGGGATAAAGAACAATACAGAATTATGCTGCACTTTTGTCAGCCAGTTCTGCAGATAATTCTAAAAGATTTTCTAGAGATGGAAAATCTAAACAAAAGGGTTAGCAGTTTCTGAAGTCTTTTTAGTCACTAGGGTTAACAGTATCTATCATCTGAGATTTCTTCTAATACTCTGAAAATCTTCTCTTTAAGGTAGCCTTGAAAATAATTTCCTAAATGCCTTTATAATCATGTTACCTCTTGAAAGTATTACTTTTTATGTTTTTGGTCAGGTCCACTTGCTCTTCCTGACATCATTTTCTTGATAGTGCATCTCTTACTTCCTCATATAGGATATTGGGTAATGAAATGATGGTGTTCAAAATGTGATGGCTCCAAAGATGTCAAAGATAAAATCTCTGTAGAAACACAGGCAGTCTTCTGTTTCATGTCTAGTTTGTTTTCCTTCCAGTTTTATTTATAAATGTTATTCAGGTGATCTGAATTTGTTTCATCTTATACCAGGCTTTCTGGAGGTTCATTTTCTTTTTCTTTCCTTTTTTTCCTTTTTTTGCTGTTTTGTGAGGTGATATCTTTCATTATTTTCTTTTGTCCTCCTCTTTCATGTTTTGCACAGGAGCATGTATTCTAAACCAGTGTTGGTCTTTGTCACTACATCTCTCCACTTGAAATAGTATCATATTTATTGTCAAAAGTAGCTTCTGTGGCTTTTACTTCTTTATTGTGGAAATTATTTTACATTAGTCAAAAATTTCTAGAAAATGACAATCATCAGAGTCAATATCTTCACTTTTGTCTATTTCCATTTTGGTAAACTATAAACCTTTGACATCTCTTAATTCTTAATTCTGAACCACAGGGCCCACATATTTTTCTATTTCACCTTGTGCCTTTTTTTGCATTGAAATGATTATGTATGTTGATTTAGTTTAAATGGCATTGGTACTAACCTTATCTCATGTCATGGATGTCTCTAACAGTCTAGTGAAAACTATGAACCTTTCCTAAGAATATTTTCAAACCCATAGAATAAATACCTGAGATTAAAAGTATGTCAAATTATGGTGAAATAAAGATGTAATTTTTCCCCCATCCAAGTTCACAGATCCTTTGGTTTTGAGAACCTTATCTAGTTTTTCATAGAATGTTTCTATTTCTTTGTCTTCTGCTACAGTTTTATTATATAAGGTTCAGTAATACATGGAAATCCCTTGCCTCTATTGTGAGTACTGCCAAGCAAGATGACCAAGTATCTCATGAAATGATATTTCTTGTTAGCCTTGGGTTTATAATGAAATAAACTGAACCAATTCCTTTATTGATCTCTTTGAGGAGTAACTGTGAGTAATCTTTTCATTTATAGCCAGAATGACAATATGGATGGAGTTCATTCTGCCAATCCATCAATTCATTGGCTGATGGCCAAAGAGCTCTGTTTTACAATACAACAGTTAAATTGATGTTTATAAACTATTTGAAAAGCAAATAATTCTGGGGGCAGCTAGATGGTTCAGTGGATTTAGAGTCAGGCCTGGAGAGGAAAGGTTCTGGGTTCAAATTTGGCCTCATATACTTCCTAACTGTGTGACTGTGGACAGTCACTTAACCCCCATTGCCTTGCCCTTACCACTCTTCTGCCTTGGAACCAACACATGATATTGAATTTAGGAAGGAAGATAAGGGTTAAAAAAGGGAATAATTCTTAATGCCCTCTGCCCCTCTTTCTACCATTTTGCCACTCTCATTGTTGAAATGAAAGGGCTCCTAACAGGACTGAGAACCATGTTGTATTTTTTTTTTTCTATTTCATAGGTTTCATTCATTTTGCCATAGCTAAAGAATTTCATATCAAGTGTCCAGGGGATGAGCATTGTCATACCCAGTGAAGTCTCACATAACAGACACAGTCTACTGATGAAATAGACTTAGTTTCTTCATCTGTAAATGAAGCAATGGGACCTGGTGATCTCAGAGAACTTTCCATTTTGGTAATTTTATTTTATTTTATTTTTTTAGTCTCTTCCATTTCTAAATTGTATAGTTGGGAAAATCTATAGCCTTGAGTAAAGTAATTTTCTCTCTTGGTGACTCACTTACCTTATGTAAATAGAATGAGTTGGATCTTTTGGGTCCCTTCCTAGCTCTGAAATCCTTATTACATGAATTAAATCCATGCCTTCTGAGTTCTTTTCCATTACTTTTTTGTGACTATGTCACATTACCTGCTTTGATACTTAGAATCTATGTTTAATGTTTTCAAATTGTTTTTGTTACTGTAATGCTCAAAAAATACTTTTAAAATAAATATTGAGAAAAAGTCAAATGCTAGAGTCTCATGGTTGTTCTCCAAGTCCACCCCTACTAACTTACAGTCCGATTCCTATCCCCATGCAGACTGGGTCTGTTTCTAAACAAAAGGCTCTTTCATTCACTTAGCAACTTTTTAAAGGAGTGTTAGTTTGACATTGAACAGCATATTAAGTGTTGGAAAAGACCAATTCTTCATCATTTATTTGGTTGGAAACAATATAAGTATAGTATCGTTAGCAACTTATGACATTTCATTCCTTAGTTAATTAGCCAACGAACTAACAAATGAACCAGAAATGGAAAATTTGTGAGCTTTGGACTGGTCAGATAAAATTCTCAAAAGTCAGCAGGGCCCCCAACCCTACTCAAGTCATTGAGAGGGTTACTGTTGTTTATATAAGGGTGATGGGAACTAAAAATAGAAAGAACCATGTACTTTAAACAACTTTACTCCCAAAACTTAGGCTGGGTCGCTTAATGTTTCTAGCTTTAAGAGAAATAGACTGAGCAATCATTCATTCATATGTACATACATCTATTCGCCATTACAGTCCATTATTCATTCTTTCATAAGTCTGTTCATCATTTCGTGAATTCATTCATTCAACAAATATTCTTTGAGTTGGAGCCAGGCCTCTACCAAGTATACTGACGTGAATATGAGACATATAAAACACAGTTTCCTGCCCTGAGTTTTTTCCTCCTCCGTGCTTTAGAATAATCATTCTAATGCAGAGTTCTGATCATGACATTGTCTTGTTGGGGAATTTCCCGGGGCTCCTATTGCTTCTCTCTCTAAATAATAAAGTCCAGATTCCTCTCAGCCTGACATTCAAAGATCTTCATATCCACCTTTCTCAGAAGCTCACACTACTCTACTTCACATATTATATTATCCATTGGATTACTTGCTGTTTCCCAAATATGAATGAAAGCATGGGTTAATGAGTTAATGGACTAACAAAGCCGACAAGAGGTCATCCAGCTTTTGCTTAACAAGTTTTGATGAAAGGTTATTCCCTAGCTCATTAAGCAACTACATCTACTTTTTTTTTTTTTTTTTTTGTAATTTGATTATTTTTCAGTCATGTCTGATTTGGGGTTTTCTTGGCAAAGATATTAAAGTGACTTGCTATTTCCTTCTCCATCTCATTTTATAGATGAAGAAACTGAGGCAAATGGGGTTAAGTGACTTGCCCAGGGTTACACAACCAGTAACCATCTGAGGCTATATTTGAACTTATGAAGATAAGACTTCCTGACTCCAGGCCCAGTACTCTATCCGTTGTGCCACCTAGCTGCCCAATTTTACATTCATCATGTCTACACCTGTCTTCTGGAACTTCTAAACCATTGTTCTTAGACTTAGCCTTTGGGTCATGTAGAATATCTCTAGTCCCTCTTTTCCCAAGTTTGCTTTCAAATTCTCAATGAGAGCTATTATATCCTCTTTACCAGTCACTTTGTTCTCTTCTCATTTGCCATGCCTCAAGGTTGGCCCTTCATCATTCTTATCACACGCCGTAAGATGATTTCTAGTTGAACAATGTACCTTATAAAACTTGGTGACTATTTTTATTCTAGTCATTGATGTATACAACAGTATAAAAACTGCCTTCCAAGGTGACATCAAACCACTGATGACCGTTCTTTGGATTTTTGGATTCAACCAGGTACAAATCTACTTATCTCATTATCTGGCCAGATTTTTTTATATCTTGCTTACAAGAGTAGTATGAGGTATTTTGTCAAATTCTTTCTTAAAATATAGGTAAACCACAGCATTTCCATATTATGAAAAAATGAAATTATGAACGAGTGAAGTCTAGTGATCTTATCCAAAAAAGAAATTAAATTAGTCTGGCTCTTTCTGATAAGCCATTCTGGGGCTTTAAGACTGTTGTATCCTTTTCAAGAGGTCTCCAAACCATCTTTAATAATATATTCTAGAATTTCCTCAGGAACTGAAATCAAGCTCATTGGCCTGTAGTTTTGAAAACAGGGACAGCATATGCCCTTCTGCAGTTCTATAGCATTTCTCCTGTCCTCTGTAATCTTTGAGAGATCACTGATATTGGCTCAGCAATAACATCTGCCAGTTCTTTCATTACTTTTTAATATAGCTTATCTGAGTTTGAGACTTGAACTCATTAAGGGTAGCTGGGTGCTCTCTAACTATCTCCCTACTCATCTTAGGTTTCGATTCACATCTTTGTTCTTTCCTTTCCAGTCCAAAAGTCAATCTTCTTGGCAGATAAAACAGAAACAAGAGTTGAGCAATTCTGTTTCATTTCTGTTGTCCAGTATCCTTGTCCCATTCACTCTGGGCAACAGCCTTATCTATCCCTTTGGTAGCCTGGGGAAGTCTATAGACCCCCTTTCAGAATAATCTTTTTTAAAATAATTGAAGAAAATACTAAGGTAAGGACCCCTGCTCTAAAGAAACACTTGTAGACTTACTGGTCTTATTCTATCATCCTGGAGTTCTTAACCCTTCTTTATGTCATGGACCCTTCTGGCAGTCTGGTGACCCCTTCTCAGAATCATGTTTTTAAATGTATAAAATGCACAAAATTACAAAGAAATCTAGTATATCAAAATACTGCTTGCTATGAAGGGATGGCGAACACATCAGATGACAGAATCAGGACACAAAGATGTTGACATTGTGCTGATTCTGATGAGATTAAATTTAATAGGAATAACTGAAGTTTTATATGGAGTTTTAAAAAACTAATTTTGGGTTGTGACTACATCTGAAGTGTTGTACAAAGCATAAGATGGGAAAGATATGACTAGATTGTTTCTTTGAAATGCCACGTTAATATAAGAATAGGCTAATGTTCATCTACAGCTCCTATCATGTTTATACATACCTTTTTTTTAGCATGTTATTTTTTTTAAACTCTTACCTTCAATACTGTGTATTGGTTCTAAGGCAGAAGAACAGTAAGGATAGACAATGGGGGTTAAGTGATTTGCTCAGGGTCATACAGCTGGGAAGAGTCTGAGGTCAGATTTGAACCCAAGACCTCCCATCTCTGGACCTGACTCTCAATCCATTGAGCCACCCAGCTTCCCCCTTAGCATGTTATTAAAGTGTGAGTTTCATAAAATAGAGATTGGATCTATTCCCCCAACGCAGTGGCTCTTTATATGTCTCCAAATGTTTTCTGCATGTGCTTAATCAATGGTGATTGCATGAATGAATAACTTCTAGGAAGCTACAGGATAATTGGGAAGACAAGCCACACACATACACAAAACAGGAAAGATCTGCAGATGAGGCAAGGGGATATTGCAGGTCAGGTGACAGCATAAATGGTCCAGGAAGTCCATATGAGGGCTCAAGTGGGTGAGGAAGGCTTCATAGTGGGGGAAGAACTGGAGCTGAAGAATCAAAGGGAGTAAGAGAGTTGGCTAGATCAAAGGGAGAGAAGTTAATAGCAGAAAGGTGAGTATTTTATGTTGGGGGGACTGAAATGGAACTGGATTCAAGATGGTGTCAGGACTCCACTTTCTTACCTGGGGGTACCAAGTAATTATTATAATATAATCCTGATTATAAATGAGGAATGACCAGCACAGAATAGGATCAGAATTAAAGCTGAGAGGTTATCTAGTCCAACCAAAGTCCAACAAATCCCTTTATAATAATACAATAAATATTTATAATGATAAAAATTGTTTTATTTTTCTTTATTATAATGAATTTTTATAAACATGGACTTTTCCTTAAAGGAAAAAGGATTGCATTTGATACCATAAACCTCTATTACAAATAGCTTATTTTGAAAAAGTCTATACTATCACTATTGTGTATTGATTCCAAGGCAGAAGAGTGGTTTGGGCTAGGGTTAAGTGACTTGCTCAGGGTCACACAGCTAGGAAATGTCTGAGGCCAGATTTGAACCCAGGGTCTCCTGTCTCTAGGTCTGGCTCTCAATCCCCTGAGCCACCTAGCTGTCCCCCATATTACATTTAAAATGCCAAATCTCTCAATCTCCTAGATGGAGAAACCGAGGCTGACAAAAGTTCAGTGATTTGTCCAAGATTCTGCAGTAACTAGTAGAACTATGATTTAAATGCAGGGTCCTCTGCACCACAGAATGTTCCCTCAAAATATAGAATATTGTCTTGTCCTTCTGGTTATTTGATGACTTCTCAGTGCCCCATAGGTTCTCAATTACCTCCTATTTAGACCATTGAAGTAACAGATCTTCCCACCTCAACTCCCTTTCCCCTTCTTCTTCCAAATGAGACAACATAAGTAAGGTGTGTGGCTCATAGTCAGGGATTAATAAAAGTTTATTAAAGTGTACTCTATTGTCTCTTCAATGTCTTAGATTCAGATGTGTTCCCTAACCTTCTCTATGGCTCTGACCCTGACTGGATCTCCATTCTGGCTTTCTATGTTTGTCTGTCCTGTTTGTCTGGCCTGCTCTGCTTGCTGGCCTGCTCTGGTAAGCTCAGCTAATGTTTGGTTTATGCTTCTGCCCACTCTTCAGACTTGATGTTTTTGGCTCCTTCCCCAGCTCTCTCCTTATTCTGCAAGATTTCCCATTGAGGTCTTTGGCACATAGGAACTTCTTGAAGGGACTCCCAGATCCTCCCAGCTGCAGCTGCAGCTGCAGACCATTAACTCTTCACCTCTTGCCACATTTCTGTCCTTTCCCAGAAGGGGATAGTGGCTGGAACCATAAGGCAAGAAAGGTAGATTGTGGCCAGAATGTTAAAGGTCTTAACGAAAGAAATTGGGCTTTACTGGGTAGTGGTAAGCTATAAAAGTGTGTTGAAGAGACTAGCTACATGATGAAATCAGTGTTTAGGAAGGTTAGTATAAATTATAAACTCTTTTAGGGCAAGGGATATGTTGCTTTTCATTTATACATTCCCAGCAACCTATTGCAGTGCCTAATAGTATAGTAATTCATAATTATATAGCACTTAAAGGTTTATAAAAGGCTTCCCGTGCAATGATGCTTCAAGGTAAAGAGTCTGAGTATGTTTATTCTCATTTTACAGCTGAAGAAATTGAAGCCCAGAGTAGTTAAGCTATTTGCCCACAATTGCACTGGTCATAATAATCTGAAGCAGGATTTAAACCCAGCTCTCCTGATTTGGAGTCCATCATTCCTTCCACTATGCCAAAATTTAGCAGTGTATATAATACATGATATATTAGAGCTCAGGGAGAAATTGCTATAGCCACAAGAAGACTTATAGGCTCAACTGAATGTAAAAATTATGGAAAGAGTGATCAATTTCACTTTCCTTTAAATCTTTCAGAACTGATCAATGACAGACTCAGCTAACATATTTAATAGAAGCATGAAGGTCTTCATTAAATTCAGCAAATAAATCATTCTTTAAAAAGAATTACAAACTATTTCCCAGTTTGCCCTTCTCCTCCCCATATTATTCACTTCTTATAATATAGAATAAAAAAGAGGGAGAAAAGAATATATGGTGAATGCTCCAAATTGCTAATAATAAAAGAAATGGAAATCAGAATAACTTTAAGGTTTCATTACATATCAAGCAAATTGGCAAAGGTGACAAAAGATGGAAAAAGTTAATCTTGGAGGAATCGAAGAAAGATGAGCACACTTTGATGGAACTGCAAATTGTTCCAACTATTCTGAAAAGCAATTTGTAATTATTCAAAGATAAAAACTAAAATGTCTATGCCCTTTGATGCAGAGATCTCATTGCTGAGCATATACTCCGAAGAGATCACTGATAAAAAAGGACTTAAGTATCAAAACACTTTGGTGTAGTAGGCAGTTTTGGCTACTACAAAAAATATTATGTAGCATTTTTTTCCAGTAGCAAAGAAATAGAAACAAAATATATGCCCATCAATTAGGGAATGGATAAACAAACTGTGGCACACAAATGAAATAGAATATTATTGTGCTCTTAAAACATTATGAACAGGGGCAGCTGGGTAGCTCAGTGGATTGAGAGTCAGGCCTAGAAACGGGAGGTCCTAGGTTCAAATCCAGCCTCAGACACTTCCCAGCTGTGTGACCCTGGGCAAGTCGCTTGACCCCCATTGCCTACCCTTACCAATCTTCCATCTATAAGTCAATACACAGAAGTTAAGGGTTTAAAATTAAAAAAAACAAAACAAAACATTATGAACATGAAGAAATATGGGCAGACTTATATGAACTGATCCAAAATGAAGTAAGAAGAACCAGGAAAACAATATGCCAGAGACAACATAAATAGAAACAACAACAATAAAACAATCAAAATTGAATGCTATCAAATTATAATGAGTGCTTACTTCCAAAGAAGATTTAAGAAAAGATTCTTTATAGAGGCAGGGGATTATGGATGTGGAACATTGTAGATATTGCCAGACTATTTCATTGTGTTGGGTTATTTCTTGCTAAACTTTTCCCCCTCTTTTTTTCTCCTTTCTTATAAGGAGTGTCTCTCTGGGAGAGGGGAGGGGAAAGAGTACACTAAGAAATATACATGTTGTAAAAACTGAAGAGAGCAATAAAATGTGTTTTAAAATGATTAATAAACAAATTTCAAAAAAAATTCTCATTAGCCATTACTGGTCCTAATAATAATTCCATTCAAGCAGTTCAAAGATGGCTATTGCATTAGGGAATATGCAAAATTATCATCAGCAGCATTTCTATAGCACCTACTAGGTGCCAGGCATTTTGCTACACACTTTGATATAACAACCTTGGGAGGTATGTTATAATTATTATCACCATTTTACATTTGAGGAAACATACTTGCTTAGGGTCATACAGTTTGTCTGAAGCTGGGTTTGAACTCAGGTCATCCTAACTCCTACCTGCAGGCCCAGTGCTCTATCTACTGTGCCATCTTATTCCCAAAGCACCAGATATATCAGGAGGTTGGAACTAGCTCTGAATTTCCCAACTTAAAAACCTGTAGATGCTCCTAGCTCAGAAGGCAACAAATTGTTGGAATAATCCTTTGGTCTCTTTCCCAGTTTTTGCTAATTCCTCCTTTGTCCCTTTAATCTGATTTTGTCTTTGTCCTCAGGGGCTTTTCAATTTAATAAAAAAAATTTTAAATCTAATTTTCAAATGAAGAATTGTCTGTTTTCTCTCCTATCCCACCCTTTTAATTCAATTTAACAAATTAATTACTAAGAGTCTACCATATGGGGTGGCTAGATGGCTCAGTGAATAGAGTCAGGCCTAGAGATGGGAGGTCTTGGGTTCAAATTTGGCTTCATCCACTTCCTACTTGTGTGACCTTGGGCAAACCACTTAACCCAAAATGCCTAGCCCTTAACACTCTTCTGCCTTGGAACTGATGTTTAGTGTTTAGGATTTTAAGGCAAAGAGTAAAGTTTTTTAAATACATTTTCAAGGAGCCTACTATGTGCAAAGGATTATGCTGGGGGCTAGGGATACAAAACCCAAAATGGAACATCAAAGGGCTTATATTCTAATGGGGATATACAACTGGTGCATAGAGAAGTAAATCCAAGGTAACTTGGGGTGAAGGCACTAACAACTAAGGGGCAATCAGCAAAGGCTCCCTCTAGGAGTTGGCATATGAATCTAGAGTTGAAGAAACCAATAGACACTAAGAGGCAAAATTGAGGAGGGAGTGCTTTACCGGGCCTGGCCACACAAGGGCATGGAAGATTGAATATTCAATGCAGGGAATAGCACCTAAACTAGCTTGACTGGAATATAGAATACATGAAGGAGAGTTACAGGAAATGAGACTGGAAAGGTAAGTGGGAACCATATTGTTGAAGGTTTTAAGTGCAAGGCTCAGAAGGTTATATCTTCTTCCGGAGAGAATATGGAGTCACTAAAAGTTTTTTTTGGTGGGGTGGGGTTTGGAGTGTGATGTGGTCAGACCTGTATCTTATGAATATTAACTTGGCAGCTGTGCGAAGGATGGATTGAGAAGGGAGGGATATGGGAAGTAAGAACACCAATTAGAGATCCCTATAGTAGTCTAGGTGAAAAGAGCTACCTTACTTTTGACTATTTCATAACATCATACAAATCCACCATTTTCCTCTTTATTAATTGCTTCATTACCTGTTGAATGATTCATCAAAGATCAGCCCCAGTCTGGGATCCTCTCCTAAGTAATATGCCCTGATCCCCTCAGATTGCATTCTGGAAGCCTTCTAACTCCTCTATAGCATGAACCCATCCTTGTCTCTGCTCCCAAGAGAGGACCAGGTTGGAGAAAATAGTATAGTAGAGAAAGCCAGAGTCTTCCTAAGAGTCTCCATTTATATTTAGAACCAAAAGGTCCCTGAAGGATTTTTTAGTTCAATCTCTTAATTTTAAAAATGAAGAAACTAAGTCTGAGAGATTTGGTGACTGCTAAGGTGATACAGGTACTTACTATTAAATATCAAAATCAGTGTTTGAACTCAAGTCTTCTGACTTCAGGTTCAATACCTTTTCCATTGTACTATGTTGTACCATTCTTCTCTCCCATCATTGGGGTTTCTATATGGGTACAAGTAATTTTTAAATGTGGTTGCTTCCCTCAAAACTTTCTCCAATCAGTAGGGAAGACTCCATGGAGGTGGTCCAGATGATCTACCTCTCTAGGAGCCATGAGCTGGATTGAGGCAGACTAAACAAAGGGACCCCTGATAGTGGGGAGTATATAAAGACTGTCTAGTAATGATTTTTAGTGTACCTACCTCTTTAAATGAGAAACTCCCTTCCTTGCTAAAAAGGAATGATTAAAACCCAGCCATGATCTGCTACTAGAAATTACTTAGGGAAGGGAATAAGCAAAAATTCTCTCCTATGAATAACTGTGATATTTCCGTCCCTAGGGGTGAGAAAACCCAGCATGACTTATTCTAGGTTTTACAGTCCCACTGAGGACTCTGGTAAAGAATAGTGAACTCACTCTGTATAGTTCTTCAATGGAAGCTGGTATGCTTCTGTGTCCTATGATCGACTGTCCCTCAGCATAAAGTGGCATCTAGGACAGGTTAGTTCAACAAAGTGGGATGAATTACTATGTTTATTTCCCCATTGTATTACTCATCATGATTCCAAGTGACCAAAACCCTGAATGTTTGGGTTTAACAAGCATGTGATTTTGTCCTGTCCAGTTCTAGAAAGGATATATGAGCCATCAGCAGACATCTCATATACAATATAGAGAAAACTGTAGATTCTCAGGGAAAAAATATCAGTGAGATTAATAGAAGAACTAAAGGATCATGGAAATTGTTCTCAAGACATCCCCTTTAGGACAAGGAAAAAGTTGAGCAGAGTTGTTATTGAGGACAGGAAATCTGATCTGTTATCATGAGGGCTATTATCATATAAGACCACTCACTTTTACCTGTGGGCTTCAAACCAAAAGAATAAAAATAGGCAATACCTTAGAACTGTACTCTAAGACAAGAGGCAGCTTGGAGCCAGATTTCCTGAGTGGGAGCTTTAATTTCTAATTCTGTTTGGCCTGGCCAGTTTTCCAGTTCCCTTCTGCTATTTGTAGAGTAGTAGACTATTCCCAGGATCTCCATTTTTCAAGGAATTCACTCATAAGGTTCTCTTGCTTATTTAGCAGCCTAGCCCTAGACCAATTGCTGTTACAGAGCTCATTTTCTTTTGAGGATAGAGAAGGATTAGGTGAGAGTGAGATTTTGTCAAGGGGAAGGAGGGTATAGGACAGTGATGGTGAACTTTTTTAGAGACTGAGTGTCCAAACTGCAACCCGCAAGCAGGATGTGAGCCCTCTGCTTTACTCCAGATAGGGGAGGGAGGAAGCACTTCCATTGTGCTTCTAGGCAGAGGGGTGGGTCACGGAAGAAATTTTCTCAGGCTCACATGGAGAGGGGGAAGGGAGCAGCCCCCTCCAGTATGCTCCAGCATACGTACCATAGGTTTGCCAACATGGGAGTAAGATGTTTCTGAGTAGCTTTTGTGCTAGTGAACCTTGTGTTGTTTTATGTTCCCAGGGAAGCCTTGGATTCTGTACTCTACTGCTTAACTGTCTAAGAGCAGGGATCCTTAATGTGGGGTTCTTCAAGGGATTTGTAAACTTGGGTGAGAAAAAATTACATCTTTATTGCAATATAATTGGCTTTGTTTGTAATCTGATGTATTATATTTTATGCATTTAAGAATATTATTCTGGGTGTCTGTCAATTTTGGGGAATGGCTGAACAAATTGTGGTATATGACAGTGATGGAATACTATTGTGCTGTAAGGAATGAAGAATAAGATGATTTCAGAGTGAAATAAGCAGAACTAGGAAAAATTGTACATGGTCACAGCAATATCGTGGAAGGATCAAATGAGATAGACTTTGCTACTAATGGCAATACAATGATCCAGAAAAATTGTGAGGGTCTTATGACAAAACATGCTATCTACCTCCAGGGAAAGGACTGTTGAAGTCAAATACAGATGAAAACATATGATTTATCACTTGGGTTTTTTTTTTTTTGGTATATGTTTTGGGGTTTTAATTGTATAAGATAATTCACTTACAAAAATGAATAATATGAAAATTAAACATTTTTTAAAAATTATCCTAGAGAAGGGGTCCATAGGCTTCACCAGATTCCCATGACATCAAAAAGGATAAGAACCCCTATCTGAGGCACAGAGATAGCAAAAGGACTTAGAAATGATGGATGCAACAAAACCAGTGAAAATCTTTGTTGATAGTACTTTCTAGACATTCTATCTTCCTTAGGACATGATGAAAATCACAGGTCTTGGGACCTAGACAGAAACAGGTAAACCAAATCACCAGCACTAGAGTATTCCCGTGGGCAACTAGGTGGTGCTATGGTTAGAGTGCCAGACCTGGAGTCAAGAAAACTCATTTTCCTAAATTCAAATCTGACATGGACACTTAGTAGTGGTGTGACCCTGGGCAAGTCAATTAATCCTCTTGATGACTCAGTTTCCTCATCTGTCAAGTGAGCTGGAGAAGGAAATGGTAAAGCACTCCAGTGTCTTTGCCAAGAAAACCCCAAATGGAGACATGAAGAGTCAGAACCAACCAAACAACAAAGAATACTCTTGCTGATGATTCTTTTAGGCTAGCTGTTTTTCCTGGTTGGAGGAAATATCAGCTGATGCAGTCTGATCAATTGTTTTTCTTTCCTCATTTCAAACCTGCCCATTTTTCTTTCTGTTCCATTGTTTGTTATGCCATAGGGGAGGAGGAAAAAAAGAGTATTGTTTACCAAGGATATAGTTTTATTTACTATTTGCCAAATGCCATGGCATCTGTATCAGAAGCATGCCAGTTATGAATTGCTAGATCCATTCATTCCAGTTCCACTTTCCTCTGCCCCCAACATGGGCCATGAATTCTTCAGGGAAAAAGCATCTTTCTACTTTTAAAACATCTAGCTGGAAAGAACAATGAAACAACTGAAGGGAATGGCAACTTCAATCAGGGGGATTGTGAAGGGTCTACCCAGCATGACCATTAGAAAACATTAGCCAGGCTGATGAAAAGAGAGCTGAGGTTAACTATCTCATCATCTCTTGAGCTGATAATAAATTCATAGCTGAATCTGACCTAAGGAAAGAAGTCATTTCAAAGACTGAGTTGACGAGAAAGCTCTCTGACCTGAAATGTTCTGGCCTGGTTAATACCACATCATTATTATACTGTTTTGTTCTCCAAGGAACTCAAAAGAGTTTGGCAGAAAACATCTGGCCCTTCCTCACAACATTCCTAGGGAAAAGGAATGGGGAATAGTGTTAGATACCTAATGTCATCCACATAGAAAAATAGATCATAAAATCTCAAGAATTGGAACAGAGCTTAGAGGTCATCTGGTCCAACCTCCTAACTCACCAAGAAATAATCTCTGTAGCATTCCTACAAATGACCATAAAGCTTTGCCTGAATACATCCAGTGATAAGAACCTCACTATCTTACAAGGTGGCCCATTTATTCCATTTTTGAACTGATATAACTTTTAGAAAATTCTTCCTTACTTTGAGCTGGAAAATCTGTTCCCTGTAACATCTAGAAGAAGGCCCTACTTTTGCTCTCCAGAGTTGTGATTATTGGATAAATCTGTGGTTAGCTAGCCATTCTGGCGAGACTCCTCTTCCTGTCTAGTAACCCTTCCCCTTTTCAGGAAACTCCAATGAGCTGCTAAAATCATTTGAGCCCCTTGCAGTCTTGCTAATTGTAATTCCTCTGTCTACTGGATTAGAGGTAGAAAACCAATCAGATTGATCCAAGGAAGATCCCACTCCTCCCATGAAACACATAGCCTTAAACAAATTGTGATATGTAAATATAATTGATCATTCCTGTGCCAAAAGACAGGCTGATTATAATTGAACCCAGAGAAGGGTAGGAAGTCCGAACTGATACAAAATGCAGTAAATAGAACTAGGAATACAATATACCTAATGACTACAGTGAAGTAAGGAGAAAGAATGATGGAAACAAAGTCATCAAACCAAATACTGTGAAATAATAATCATCAAGCTTGGCTTGAAAGAAGATATAGGAGATGCTACCATCCCACCTCTCCCCCCTTGCTTCTTTGCAGAGATGGAAAATCATGAGAGTGGAATACTGTATATAATATTGACTTTTATGACCATTTTGGTTAGTTTTGATGAACTCAAAAAATTCTTTATTATAAAAGACAACTCTCCAGGAGGGAGTGGGAGAGAGTAATGTAGGAAAATGTAGGTAATGTAGGAGAAGGTAAAGTAGGAAATGTAAGTGACATAAAAACAAAAGATATTCATACAAATTTATTTTTAAGAATCACTTGGCCTTCCTGCATATGTCTGAACAACTTTGTAGTATGGGACAACCCAAGTGTGCCAGTGGAGGAAAGGTGAGAATCTAGCATAAATAGGGTGTTGAGTTCAGAGGGAGAGTCTTACTTCCATTGATGATCCCTTTTCTCTGGATGACTAAACATCATTTCATCTGAGTCCTGGACTCCTGCTTCCTGATCCCCCCACTCCCACTGGCTGATTCACAGATGTAACCCAGTTCTTTGAATACCTGATAGTATCCTTGCTTTTATCATGACTGTCATATGAATGTACCCTCTTTCTCATGAAGCTCTCAGGTTAAATGCACTTCCTTACATAAGTTAAAACATGTCATATAAAGATTTCTTGCTTTTAGCATTTACTGGATAGCCTATTGCTTATGTGGAAATCTCCTAAGTCCCCCCCCCCCCCAAATCAACTCCAATGGAATGAGGTTAAGAGCCAAACAGATTAAGTTAAATGCATCTTCCACATAACTCTTCCGGTATTTAATAATAGTTGACATTGACATAGACTTTAAGGTCTGAAAGCACTTTCCACACATTATATGACAACTCTGTTAAGTAGGTACTACAAGTATTATCCCCATTTTATGGATGAAGAAACAGTCAGAGGGATTAAGCGACTTGCCCATTGTGACACAGCTAGTAAATATCAAAGATTGCTATATAATTATGCCATTCTGTCTTGATGCAGGAAATAATTATCTTCTCTAGGCTTTAAACATCTTTTCTTTCACCTATGTCTCAAATGACATGACTTCTAGACCTTTTCCTTTCCTGGTTGCCTTATTCTAGTACAGGGCTCTTAACCTGGGATCTGAGAATTTATTTATTAAAATCCTTACCTTCTGTTTTAAAATCAATACTGTATATTGGTTCCAAGGTAGAAGAGTGGTATGGGCTAGGCAATAAGGGTTGAGTGACTTGCCCAGGGTCACACAGAATTCATTTATTTATTTATTTTTTAATGTTGTTTTTTTTAAACCCTTGTACTTCGGTGTATTGTCTCATAGGTGGAAGATTGGTAAGGGTGGGCAATGGGGGTCAAGTGACTTGCCCAGGGTCACACAGCTGGGAAGTGTCTGAGGCTGGATTTGAACCTAGGACCTCCTGTCTCTAGGCCTGACTTTCACTCCACTGAGCTACCCAGCTGCCCCCTGAATTTATTTTTTTTTAAAGCATTATTATAACTTTGGTTTCCTTTGTATTTCCTAGGTATTTTATTTTATACGTTTAAAAACTTCTGAGGAGGGGGGCTGCTGGGTAGCTCTGTGGATTGAGAGTCAGACCTAGAGACGGGAGGTCCTAGGTTCAAATCCGGCCTCAGACACTTCCCAGCTGTGTGACCCTGGGCAAGTCACTTGACCCCCATTGCCCACCCTTACCACTCTTCCACCTATAAGCCAATACACAGAAGTTAAGGGTTTTAAAAAAAAACACACACACACAAAAAAGAAACTTCTGAGGAGGGATCCATAGGCTTTATCAGACAGCCAAAGGGGTCCAGGGCAAAAAAAAAAAAAAGAATTAAGAATCCTTGGTCTGCGGGTTCTTCAGTTTATCAGTGTCCTCCTAAAATGTGCTGCTTAAAACTGAATGTTCCAGATACAGTCTCAGCAGGGCAGTGTATAACGGGATTATAACTTCTCTCATTTTGGACACAAGGCTTCTGTTAGTTCAGCCCAGCATCATTTAGCTCTTTTGGCTGCTGCATCACAGTGGTGACTCATACAGAGCTGGCAGTCAATTTAAACACCCCCGCACATGAACTTTGGCCAAGTCAGGTCTCCTCCACCCTGTACTTGCGCAGCTAATTTTTTTCCCTTTAACTTTAAGTCTAGGCTTTATGTTTATCCCCATTAGATTTCATCTTGTTAGTTTCTGCCCATCATTCCAGTCGACCAAGATTTTTTTCTAATCCCGAATCAGTAATAGCCAGAGCTCCCAGACTTGTGCCATCTGTAAATTGGCTAAGCATTGCCTTCATCCTGCTCACTGATGAAGATGTCGAACAGTACTGAGCTCTGTAGCACTCCACCAGAGATGAGATCTTGAGTGTTGACATTAATTCTTTAATCAACACCCTGGCTGTGCTTACAGACTATTAGCTCATACACTCTTAAAAGCTGCAGAAGATTTAAGAATCTAAGGATTGGAAGGGACTTGCAGACACAGGACAGAGAATGTCAAAAATGGAAGGACCTGAGCTGGAAAGAGACCTTAGAAATCATTTAGTCCAAGGGGTTTTTAACCTGGGGGATCTATGGATTTTTTTATAACTATTTTTCAACATAATTGGTTTTCTTTGTAATCCTATGCATTTTGTTTTATGTCTTTAAAAACATGATTCTAAAAAAAGATCTGTAGGTTTCACCGGACTTCCAAAAAGGTCCATGTTACAAAAAAAAGTTAAGAACCTCTAATCCAATACAACTCTTCTCTTTTTATAAACAAGAAAACTGAACTCCCCCCGAAGGTGAAGTGAGGTGCCAGAGATCACACAGCTGGAAAAGAAGCATATGAGTATGTCATCTCTTCAAAACCAGTGCTCACTATAACTTAGTGCATCTACTTTTGTTGTTCAGTTGTTTTCAGCCTTTTCCAACTCTTCTTGACCCCATTTGAGGTTTTATTGGCAGAGATACTGGAGTGGCTTGACATTTCCTTCTCCAGCTCATTTTACCGATGAGGAAACTCAGGTCAACAGGAGTAAGTGACTTGTCCAGGGTCACATAGCTAGTTAAGTGTCTGAGACCAACTCAAGAAAGTTTATATTTTTGTGAAATTTATAAGTATCTCATTTTATCATTACAACAATTCTAGGAGATAGGTATTATTATTATCTACATTTTACAGATGAGGAAACTGAGGCAGACAGAGTTTAAATTACTTGCTCAGGGTCATATAGCTAATAAATGACCGAGGCCAGGTTTGAACTTCCTGACTCTGGACCCAGAATGAGAGAAAGGGAGAGACAGAGAGAGAGAAAGAGAGAGAGGGAGAGAGAGAGAGGGAGGGAGGGAGAGGGAGAGAGAGAGAGAGAGAGAGAGAGAGAGAGAGAGAGAGAGAGAGAGTGAGTCAGACAGACAGACAGACAGAGACAGAGAGACACAGAGAGAGAATGTTAATGCTCTTTCTCCCCAAATGACTGCATATTCACTTATTTGTTTATATGGTGTATTCCTTTGTTTATATGATGTATGTCCAATCCCCTCACCCTCAAATCCCCCTCTATCTCTCTATCCAGTGTTAGCTTTTTAAGGAAAATTTGAAGACAGGTTTTTGTTGAACCTTTGGGACTCTAACACCTAACTTAGGGCTTTGAAATATAATAGAAGCTTCTTGAATATTTGCTGAAATACCTTTCTAGGTTTCTTATGTCTCTGGCATCCCTTTGATCCACAAGTCTAGTCTATTTTTCAAGAATGTGTGATATCATTAGCATAGGAATTCCATCTATCAACTTTAGACCTACCATTAGGTGTAACAGTGGATAAATCTCAGAGAGGTTGTCAGTTGCCTGAGGTCACACAGATAATAGGTTTCAGAGGCAGAATCTGAATTTAGATCTTTTCCATGTTGCCTCTCCTGCAAGTCTAGTAACCCTAAAAAAGACCTCACAACATAACAAAACAAAAAACTAGCAAGAAAAAACCCTCAAAGTTTTTTAGATCATATAGTTCTACTACTCTTATATTTTTCCTATCTTCTTTCTAAATCTTGAAAGAAATCTTCAGAAAGAGCTGATTTTAACCAAGACCAAAAGGCCTAAAGGGTAAATAAATGAAGCAAGCAGGAGACTGTAAATCTGGGAGGCAGATTGGAGCTGCACCAAATAGATCTTTGCTTCAGAAATCCATTCAATCAGCAGTAGTGCCAGACTGCAGGGAGATGTCCTCAAGGTGACTGCTGGAGTGAAGAAGATAGGATAGATTTTCCCATCCAGGCAATTAATGAGAACTATTCTGCTGCCTTGGTAATGTGAGGCCAAAGCCTGTCAGCAAACTAAGGATTCATTTCATTTCCTCCATGGAAACAATCCAGTCTTGTTCAGCTCTGGCTCATTAAGCATTGGGAATTCAGGTGAAGAAAACCCCAACAAATACAAAACACAACCCCTGCCTTCAATGAGTTTATCATCTACTAGGTGGTCTGTGGCATGTGTACCAAGTAACAGGACAGGATGTAGAGTCTGATAAAAACTAAGAAAAATAATCTAGCAAATAGCTTTAAAGTAGGAATTCTTACTCTAGAGTCTATGAATTTGAGTTTAAAAAAATAAAATTATGTTTTAATATAATTAGTTTCCTTTTTAATCAAACTATTTAAAGCATTTAAAAACATAATTCTGCGAAAAGGTCCATAGGCTTCTCCAGAGGGCAAAGGGATCCATGACACAAAAGAGGTTAAGAACCCCTGCTCTATGAGGAAGAAAAATTGCTTTCCTTTTGGGGAAAGGAGTGCCAACCAATCAAGGATTCATTAATACTTAGGGGAGAGGAGTGCTAATCATTAGGAATTTATATACATATATATATATATATGCATATATATATGTATACATACACACATATTTTATAAACCATACCTTCTATCTTAGAATCTATACTAAGTATAGGTAGCAAGGCAGAAGAGTAGAAAGGGCTAGGCAATTGGGATTAATTGACTTGCCCAAGGTCACACAGCTACGAAGTGTCTGAGGTCACATTTGAAGGCAGGACCTTCTGTCTCCAGACTTGGCTCTCTATTCACGGAGCCACTTAGCTGCTCCGGAATTCATTAGTATTTAGGGGCCAGGTGCTGTTCTCAGAGCTGGGATACAGACAAAAATCTTTGCTCTGGAGTAGCTTACAATATACTAGGTGTCGATTTATGTCCAAGACACAGGGTTAGGCTGTCAGGACAAAATGACAACATAGTTCCTACCCTTACAGAGTTTATATTCTCCTGCAGGGAGGGAGGAGGGAGATCCGGTAGATGGCACCAGTCACTGGGATGGTTCTGGAATACTTCTTATAGGATGGAACACCCAAGGTGAACCTTGAAGAGTCTTTCCTCTCCCCTACCCAATGCCTAAAGAGCTAAATGCCTCCTACAGCTTGGATACTGATTCTCCTTTCCGCCCCCCGCAATTAAGCAGAGCCCCTCTTCTATTCTGAACCAACTCACTGTGGTGGGCCAGGCTCCTTCCACCCTTTTCCCTCTTCCCGCTCCCCAGCCCTGCCTGCAGACATAGTCCTTCACACTACACGAACCCGGAAGAGCAGAAAGTCACAAGCCACAGCCCTTCCAGCATCTTCCCTGCAGCTTTTCTCTCTATTTCCCCCGGCATCGGCATCTCGGCATCTCCGACTGACTTGAAGGTGCAGCCGAAGGACTCTCAGACCTTGCTGGCTTTCCTGTTTATGAACCCTCCTTTGTGTATCTCTCTTAATTTGAATGTGAGCCCCCTTGAGAGCAGGGGCTGTCTCACTTTTCTATTTCCATCTCCCGGGCTTATTACAGCTATTGATTAAGTAAGAGCTGAATAAATGTCATTCATCCATTCACTGAAGGAAGATAAGACTTCAGAGAGACAGAAATAAAGAGGATTTGCCTTTCAGGAGTGGCGGATGGACTGTAAAATCTCAGGGTTATGGGACAACGCAGGAGCAGAGACTTAGAGATAGAAGAGACTTTAGAGTTTCACTAGTCCAGATGAGGAAACTGAGGCTCCAAGAGATGAAATGATTTAGGCTGGGAGGGAAACTTCATAGAGGAGGCAGTAACTGGGCTGGCCTTGAAAGAAAAGAAGAGGCAGAAGAGAACTGGGGAAAAAAATCAGGAAACAGCTAGGGGCCCTGTTTGGCTGGAATGTAGAGGGCTTAAAGGAACGGACTGTGTGAAGGGGAGCCTCCCATTCATTAAACCTTAGTCTGCAGTTGGCTCGCCCTCCCTCTTTCCCTCTCTTCCTCCCTCCCTCCCTTCTTTCCTTGCAGGAGAAAGCCCCCAATCAGAAAGAAGCAGCTCTCTTGAAAGCGAAGCTTCAGAAGGGAACATTGGCTGCGTCTGCTGGCTTTTACTTCAGATGCAGGCTCACAGAGGGGCAAGAAATAATTACATTTCAAAAAAAAAAAAAATCTCACGGCCCTACCCGAGAGCTCCCCTGTTCAACGTTAATTCCATCTGCATGCATCATCTCCTCCCACTGTTCAATAATTTACACCTTCATTTTTTATGCACTCAGTTGTCAGTTTCACTGGTATGTCATAGCTCCCAATTTCAAACTACATTCTGATGCCTTTCTTTCTCTAGAGGGAAATAGCTTTCCCTGCTGGCAGCTGATGATGACGGGAGTGCACGTCTGGGACAGGAGCCCTGTTGTAGATCACAGGCTGGTGCAGTCTGAAGGGGCCTTAGAGACTGCCTACAAGGACGGTTTTGTTTTACAGATGAGGAAGCTGAGATCCAGATAGGGAGTGACTTGCCCAAGGTCACCCAGCAAGTTACTGGCAGAGCTTGGACTAGAATCCTGGGTCTCCTGATTACTGACCCAGCTTTCTTCCCTCTTTTTCACAGTGCTCTTGTGGAAATCAGGAGCCCTGATATTTTTCATATTCAATGCAAGCAAGAGGCACATCACTGGCATCTCCAAAGCCTGTAGGGCTGTTAATCCTTGTAAGGGTAATGGACAGATATGTCCCCTCTTCTTCTTTTTCCAATTTTCTCTTCCCTCTCCTGCTTTCCTTCCTTCTCTCTCCCACTTTCCTTTTATCTCCTTTTTCTGCTCCTTCCTCTTTTTTCCTCCTATTTCTCCTCTTCTTTTTTCTCTTCTCCCCTCCTTTCTTCTTCTCCTTCCTTTCTCCTTTTCCCCCACCTTCCCTTACTTTTAATTCTTCTTCTCTCTTTCTCCTTCTGATCTGTGGGAGCACCAATCTGGTGTTGGCAGGGAATCCATTCTGCTCCTCCTCTCTGCCTGCAGGGTCCAGCTGGATCAAGTCCTTTGGTTTAAATGACTCAGAGTCCAGCAAGAAAGCCTCCTCACTGCGAGACTGTCTCAAGGTGCAGGATGAGTCAGCCTTCTCTTCCATTTTGCTAATTTTGTTCAGCTTATGTGCTTCTCCAGTGACTGCTAGGAACAAAGAGGCTAAAGCAACTTGAAAAGAAGCTTGGTTTGTGGACCAAGCAAAGCGCCCCCCACCCTTAACTCAGCAGTTATTAAGCACCTTCAATGTGTAGAGTCCCTGGGCTGGGGGCTGGGTTGGGGGGATGGTGGCTACTACAAGGAGAAATATATAGCTTCTGTCTTCTAGGAGCTTACAGGCTAGAAAGGGAATTATAACCAGGGCTGTTCTGGAGTCAGCTAGTAGTGACTTCGAGTTTTCAGTGTGAGTATTTGCACCTTAGAAATAGGAAAATACTACAAGCCAGGACTTGATTTCTTGTTTTACTATCTAGAATTAAGGAAGTATTAAAGAAAATGTTAGATCATTTTTTTTAAGCTCTTACCTTCTGATCTAGTATGAATTTTAAGACAGAAGACCTGCAAGGGCTAGGCAGAATTAAGTGACTTGCCCAGGGTCACATAGCTGGGAAGTATCTGAGGTCATATTTGAACCCAGGTTCTCTTGATTCCATGCCTGGCACTCTATCTACCATGATACCTGGCTGCCCCCTAGGCCAATTTTTTTTGTGGCTGCTTTTTTTATTGAAAATCATCATCATCATTAATTACAAATGGCATATAATTTTCCACATAAGTTTTCTGAAGTTCTATGATCCAAATTGTCTCCTTCCCATCTTCCCTTTCCCCTCCCGGAGCTGACAAGTCATTCAATCTGAGTTCTATGTGTATTATCATGCAAAATATATTTCTATATCATTCATTTTTCTAAGTGAGTGATCTTATAAAACCCAAACTTCAAAACATATACCCAAACAAACAAGTGATAAATCTTGTGCTTTCATCTGCATTCTGCCTCCAATAGTTCTTTCTCTGGAGGTGGAAAGCATTCTTTTTCATAAGTCCCTCAGAATTGTCCTGGACCATTGTATTGCCAACAATAATTAAGTCTATCATTTCATAATATTGCTGTTATTATGTACAGTGTTTTCCTGGTTCTGATTATTTTACTTTGCATCAGTCCATGAAGGTCTTTCCAGCTTTTCCTGAAATCATCCTGTTCATCATTCCTTATAGCACAATAGTATTCTATCACCATCATATACCACAATTTGTTCAGCCATTCCCCAACTGAGGGACATCCCTTTAGTTTCTAATTCTTTGCCACCACAAAAAAGAACAACCATAAATATTTTTGTACAAGCAGGTCCTTTCCGATTTTTTTCTATCTCTCTGAGATACAGACCTAGTAGTGGTATTACTAGATCAAAGGGTACACATTGTTTTATAGCCCTTTGGGCATAATTCCAAATTGTCCTCCAGAATAGTTGGATCAATTCACAACTTCACCAACAATGCATTAGTGCCTAGATTTGTTTAAAAAGATTCTAGATTCAACAAATCTAAACTTTTAAATTTAAGAGTGTCTTGTGTATATTATTTCCAGAGAGCCTGTTGATAAGTATTAACCAGCACATCTTTGGATAAAATACATAGTACAAATCAGAATAGAAGTATGTGAGTTTAAAGAATTAAAGGATTAGATAAGAGAGAGACTGTTTCCAACTATGGACAAATCCATTTAGGGAACTTTTCCTTGAGCAGGGGGCATCTGAGCTGCACCTTCTGAATGGGAAGGGTACCAACAGGTAGAAAAGAGGAAGAGTAATGTTCCAGGTATAGGAAACAGCATATAGCAATGTGAGGGAGGCAGGAGATTGTGGAGCCTATGTAGGGGGTGACAAATAAATCCACTCTTGCTGGAGCATAGAATACCTAGAAGGGAATACTGAAAGATAAGACTAAAGGGACAAGAAAATGCCCAGTTGTTGAAGGTCTTGAATGCCAGGCTAAGGCGTTTTAAATATTTATTTTGAAGAGTTTTAGGTATGTGACTGACAAAAATTGGACCTTTGCATAAAGAAGATTAACCTAGTAATGTGATATAATAGAAAGATCCTGGCTCTGTCATTTATTACTATGTCACTTGGGCCAAATTACTCCTTTTCTGGGCCTAAATGTAAGGGGTTGATCAAGGGAGTTTCTTCATCAGTTTGATGGATTTACAAGCCTTTGGAATTGATTGCTGTTAAGTCATGACTTTTCATGATCCCATTTTGGGTTTTCTTTTTTTTTTTAAACCCTTATCTTTTGTCTTAGAATCAATACTGTATATTGGTTCCAAGGCAGAAGAGTGGTAAGGACTAGGCAGTGGGGGTTAAGTGACTTGCTCAGGGTCACACAGGTAGGAAGTGTCTGAGGCCACATTTGAACTCAAGACCTCTCAGCTCCAGACCTGGCTCTCAATCCACTGAGCTACATAGCTGCTCCCTATTTGGGATTTTCTTACCAAAGATACTGGAGTAGTTTGCCATTTCTTTCTTTAGTTCATTTTACAGATGAGGAAACCAAGACCAACAGGGTCAAGTGACTTGCTTAGAGTCATACAACTAGTGTCTGAGTCAGGAGTTGAACTCAGCAAGATGAGTCTACTTGGCTCCAGACCTGGCACTCTATCCATTTTACTACCTAGCTGCTCTTTGGGGCTCCTTGCTTAGTCCTATAGAGAGTTAGAGGATTATATATATATATCTCAGAACTTAGCATATTCCCTCCATAGAGTTAGGTTCCTTGTCTCCATCCATACCACTGTTGCACTTTCTCGGGTTTAAAGTGTAGGAGATACTTTAATTATGATGCCCTCCCTGCCCTTTTCATCTCCCACATTTAGTTGATTTCCTAGTTCATATTTTTCTTTTTATATACATCCTTTTTCTTCATTCCTATGGTCACCCACCTAAGTCATCCCTAACCCTATGTCCCACTTCAGATCCTTATTACTTCATACCTGGATAACTACACCAGCCTTTTTGGTAGCTTCTCTGACTTCATGCAGTCAATCATCTTGTATGACATTGCCGGAATGTGTTATGTGCCATCCTACAAGGTACACAGTGTCATTAATGTGGAGACTCCCTCCACCAATGAAAATAGTAGATATTTGTCTTAGTAGACCATCTTCACAAGTTGCTGTCCCTGTGGCTGCTAGGTAGCTCAGTAGATAGAATGCTTGATCTGGAGTTGGGAGATCCTAGGTTCGAATCTAACCTGAAACACTTCCTAGCTGTGTGACCCCCAGCAAGTTTTTATTACTCTGTTTGCCTGGCCCTTGCCCTTCTGCCTTAGAGTTGTTACTAAGACAGAAAGTAAGGGTTAAACAAAACAAAAAAACAAGTTGCTGTGACCCAAGAAATTCTTCACCTGATTGTAATGCTGGGGATGGTCCTCTGAAGCTGGTACAGCTAGTCTTTGTTATTCGTAACCTCACAGTAACAGGAACATTGATTACACATTTAGAGTTGGAAGGGACTGAAGGAGCCATTGAGTCTACTCTCAACTCTTCCTCTGTTTCCCATCATTTAATGAAGGAAAAAACTGAACATAAATATGTTAAATGTCTTATTCACGATCACATAGTAAGTGTCTAAAGTGGAATTTGAGTTTAGACCTTCCTGATTTCAAGGATTTCAAAGGGTCCATATTCAAAGTCTTTCCAAGCTCCCAGGTAAGACCTGCCAGAACTAATAGTCCTTTGGCATATTCTTTGCAAAGTGTGGAACCTTTCCAATTTATAATGAAGTATCAGAAGTGGACTGTACTGAAGGGTTATCAGAACAATCTTCTCGATCATATCATTCCTTTGCTCAATACCTCCGACAAGTATCATGTGTTACCCTACAAGGTTCATAGTGTCATCAGTGTAGGCATTCTCTCCATCAATGAAAATAGTAGGTCTTTAGACCATCACAAGTTGCTGTTATTGGGGCAGTTAGGTGGCCAGTAGATAGATTTTTATTTCCTGTGTTGTTAAGTCTAATCTCTCCCTGAATTTCAAAGCCCTTCATTCACTGACTTTACCCTGACTATTCCCCGGAGGTGTACTGGTAAATATTTAACAACTTGCTCTTTGAAAATAAAAATGGATACACAACACCCTTTTAAGTTTAACTGGTTTTATTAACATTTTCTCCATCACTTTCTTAAGTCTAGACAAGTGAAGAGAAAAATAAATGAAGCTCTGATTTGTAGTGCTTGCCAACTTCTGAGGTGTCAATGTAAACACTGAAAATTTTACAATTGGCTCTTGTCAATTGGATTGAGCTAGCTCTAACATACCCATTGTATGCCGCAGTATGAAGAACATGACCATTTCCAATATTCTGCAAGAGGTACTCTTCAATCAAATCAGATGAAGAAACAGAATCAAAAGAGTGCGAAACTAGGAATTGGGGACTGGGTTCAAGTGTCAACTCTAACATTTAGTGTGACCCTGGGGAAGTCAGTTAACTTCTTTGGGTCTCATTTTCCTTATCTGTAAAATTCTATTAATAGTTATATAGGGGTATGAATGATGGACTTAAAAGTCAGGAAGAAGTGGATTTAATTCCTGCCTCAGCAACTGGGTGGTTGAATGGAAAAAGCACTGGGCCTGGAGTCAGGGAGACCGGAGTTCAAATTCTGCCTCAGACACTTAACCAGCTGTGCAACTCTGGGCAAGTCACTTAGCCTCTCTGAAAACCATTTAACCTTAGTTTCTTCATCTGTAAAACAAGGAAAACTTACTTCATAGAATTGTGAAGATTAAATGAGATTCTGTCTAAAAATTACTATCTGAAGTGCAACTATAATCATTATCATCATTGTCATTATTGTGACTATTATTGCTAGGTTTACAGAATTGTTGTGAGGAAAGTACTCATAAATTTTAACTGTAAAGTATTGTATAAACTGTAAAGTGTTATATACATGTGCATTGTTATCATATAAAACTAGTTCCCGTTATCCTTTGAGCAGTATGGGGAAGGACTCTCTCCTCCCCCAGAAAACCACAATGCTAGGTTTTTGTAAAGCAATCTTTTATGCATTTTTTGAAAGTTATAGAAATGCGGCTTGGGCAATTCATGTATAATTCAGTGAATTCTGAAGCAGTTTGAATATTTAAATTATGTATGATCAAAGTAATGGAGAAATCTGCATCTCCTCAGTCTAAGCCCCCAAGACATTCTGCTCCCCAGTGTCCTTTCCCCCAACCCCCATTCTTATGCCCCCCTCCTCTGAAGGCCATAGCCACAGCCTCCTCTTCCCACTGCATTTTATTACTCTGAAGAAATTGAATTCAACTGGAAAAATCCTGCCAGAGTGTGATTGATGTTCTTTATAAACACTCCCCCGTCATCTACTGCTGCTATTGCTGCCTCCCCGATAGGCACAGTTTTCCTGGGATTGAGGGGAAGGCACATATAAGGGAGAAATGCCAAGGTTTTCCTCCTTTTTCTTGTTCCACCTGCCTCTACCTGACCCCTCGGCAATTTCTAGGTTGCCTTAATACACTATAAGCAGTTCTATACTATCGCAAACTGTCAAAATCAGTATCTGGCCCACTGCCTATTCCTTAGGCTCTTGCTTCTTCTCCTTCTTTGCTTGCTGTTCTCCAATGAGTTCCTTCAATAGTCCAAGCTCATATCAACGACAGCATTAAGACTAGCACCAACACCAACAATTGGATTGGCTAAAAACCAACACTAAAACACGTTCTGAGACCACCTCCAGCACCAGGATCTACACCAGAATAACAACCACGCAGATAATGGTCTAAACGCCACTAACAGCAATAAAACCAACACCTGTGCCAACAACATTGGTACAAATAGCACTAGCAACACTGACACCAACACACGTGCCCATACCGACCGTGACACTAACACTGGTGCAAAGCACTAACACCATCGACAAAAGCATGAACACTGGTACAATTAGCACCTGTAACGCTAACACCAAGGACACTAAAATGTCACTAACACTAGCATAAATACCACCAGCATCATTAACATCAACAGGAATACCAAAACCAATAGCAACACTACCAGTGACTTCAAAAGCACCAGCAGCAATAATAGCAGCACAGATGTCAGCACTGGTACCCACACCTGCACCAACGCGGCCATGAAGAGTGGCACTAATATTTTCACTACTACTACCACTACCACCAACACTGACACTAATACCAGCATCAGCATCACCATCAACATTGGTAATAATACGGATGCTAGCACCAGCATTAACACTAATACTAAAACTAACAGCAACACCACCACCACCAAATCTAAAAGGAGAATAAATACCAACAAATAGCTCTTTTAACACTTCATGGAAACAAATGACATCCAGGAACTGTTTCTTCATTATCTCTTATCCCACAGGATAATAGGATTAGAAGTCTTATTACCACTTTCTTAATTTGCAGGAGAGACTTGTCCAAGATCACAAAGGCACTAAATTCCAGAGCCATGATTCAAATTGGCTTATACCATCACAGAATTACAGGATTTTAGAGTTGGTCGTTCAGGCCAACCCATGTCCCAGGTCATATAGCAGGCAGTGTCTGAGGCTAGATTTGAACCCAAGTTGTCCTGATTCCAGACCTGGCTCCCTACCTGCTGTGCCACCTACCTTCCCTGAGACTTCCCTAAAAGTTGACATTGAATGACTATGGCCATTGCTCATCCAATCAGTTCTGAATCCAACTAGTCAGTGTGTGGTCCCCATCCTTCCATCTTTTCCTCAAAAACAGTAGGAGATATTTTATTAAACATTTCTCATGAAATATGGGTAACCTATGACTAAAACATTCTTCAGGTATACCAATTTGGTACTCTAATAAAAAAGGAAATAAAGTTAGTCTGGCGTGACCTGTTCTTGCTGAGGCCATGCTGGCTCTTTGTGATCCTTGCCAACGTTTTCAGTGCTTCAAGTTGAACAAATAAATTGTGGAATATTTTCAGTATAATCACATATCCTTAACTTGAATAATTTATTTAACACCAGCCAATATAAACACTAGGGAAAGTTGGATTTCATGTATATTTACAGCTTTCCTTTTGGGTTTTGCCTTTGCATAGTAAGGAAAATAAACTACATATTTATCCCTGATATGCTAGGCATTTTCCAGAAAAAGAATTATAACTTTCCAAAAGATGAAATGCTAAGTTCTAAACCCCAGAGGGCAATAGGTAGGTGCTGGACGCCTAGCAGCAGAGAAGGTACCAAAAGACAAAAGCTTTTCCTGCTTTGCAGATTTGCTCATAGCATTTAATAGTGGCTTGGTGCCACTAACAATCTATGCAGGCAGCCAGGTCAAATCCCATTATTAAAAAAAAAACAAACAAACTTTGAGAGACTGAACAAAAGAGACAGAATGGTATAAACGTGGGGCTGGGGATAAATATGTAGATTTAAGTTTTAGTCCCAATTCTGACAGTCATTACCTGGATAATCTAGGTCAAAATAATTTCTCTTCTCTAGACATCAGTTTCCTCATCTGTACAATGAAGGTGTTGGATGAGATATTCTCTACATCTTTATAATTTTACCAATCTGTAGGTCATACCTTGTCATCTTTTCCATAAGAACAGTACAAGATATTTGCTAAAATCCAGATAAACTGTACCTGCAACATTGTCCTTATTCATCTGTTTTTATCCTTCATATTTTAACTTCTTGGGTATGTTGGAAAGAAAATTATTGTTCAGGTCTGAATGGAACTGGGGCAGCTAGGTAGTGCAGTAGGTAGAGTGCCAGGCCTGGAGTCAGGAAGACTTGAGTTCAAGTTTGGGCTCAGACACTTAATAGCTATGTGATCCTGGGCAAGTTACTTAATCCTGTTTGCCCCAATTTTTATCTGTTAAACAAGCTGGAGAAAACTGTTCTAGTATCTTTGACAAGAAAACCCTAAATGGAGTCACAGTCACAAATATCTGAATATGATTGAACAATAATAAATGGATGAATCTAAGATAGTATCTGGGGTCTCTTCCAACTTAGACATTATGCCATTCTTTTTTCTTACTAACCATCTCTTTAATAAAATATACTAGACTTTTTCCAGGAGTCAAAATCAGTCTCATTGGCTTATGGCTTGAAGGCTCTATCTTCTTCCCTTTCTTGAAAATCAGAACATTTGCCCATCTTCCATCTGTTAATGCCATTCTTCTCCACAGACATTCAGATATTACTGAGATTGGAGCAGCAATTACATCTGTTAGTTCTTTCAGTACTTAAGGATATAGTCAGGGTGTGCTGATAAATATATTTAACAACTGGCTGTCCAAAAAAAAAACCAACTTTTGAATTTAATCTGCATTATTAATATTTTTATATTACATATCATGACATGTTATTATAATATAATATATTGTATAATATGCAGTTATATAATATATTAGCAATAAATCAAGTCCCAATTTGTAGTGTTTGCTGATTTTTGAGCAGTAAATATGCTTAATGAAAATTTAACAATCTTTTTTCTCAAGATAGTATGAGAGGGCTCCAGCACATCTCTGGATGTACTTCATCATTAAATTTATCTGGGGTGCCCTAGGTGCTTTTTTACTATTTAATTATTTAATCTACTCCCTATTAACAAATTTTATTCTGTGCTTTGTCAAAAGGAAGAAAAAAAGAAGTTAAGTAGATCTGCATGCTCCATTGGCAGTTTATTGTCAAGTCCTCTCTGAGCAGTCATCCTTACCCTCTTTTGATTTTTCTTTTTCACTCAATAGAGTTAAAAATCCCATTTTGAATGTTCTTAGCTTTCCTCATCAACCTCAAATAATTCTGAGCTTTGGTGCTCCTAAGATAATTTGTTTAGAACTATTCTGTTTTTTTGTATTGATTCTCTGAGTTGCCTTTGCTTCCATCTTCTGTATATATCTTTTTTTTTTTTTTTTTAAATCTAAGTTGTTTGGTAAGTTCTCTGCATATTCACATGCCTCTTTAGACAATGCCCATCTTTTCCTCATAAAAATTGTTTTCCCTTGTATCTTTTTTCAAAAACCCTTGCCTTCAGTCTTAGAATAGATATTGAGTATCCATTCTAAGGCAGAAGAGTAGTAACAGCTAGGCAATTGGGATATCAAGAGTTATTTGATGTGGTGAGCTAGGTCAGGCAGTACAAAGTGGTTGGGATATGGCTCCTGGAGGTATGAAGTAGAACTTTCTGCCTCATGATCTGCCTTCCTGCTCCAGTTCTTCCACCTTTACACACTCTAGCATTTAACTTCTCCCAACAGTTAACTTAACAAAACTGGCTGATGTCCCAATTCCCAGCTTTACACTTCAAGTGGATAATTTGCCTCTGCTTCTTTCCTCCTTCATCTCTCTTCACTCCCTCCTCCCCTTTACCTCATTCCTTTTTCATCTGACCTGTGCCCTCTCTCACTCCTTCCTTCGCTTTCCCTCACTTCATCCCATCCCATCCACCATTCCTTCCTAGTTATCTTGACTCTCATCTCTTTGCTTCCCATCTTCTTTCTTCTTAACCTCACCCAACTTTTTTCTCACTTTAACTCATCTTTCCCCATTTTCTTTCTCCTCACCTCATTCAAACTCTACCCACTTGGTTTTACTCCCTTCATGTTCCTTTAGAATATAAAGTCCCCGAGGCATGGGACTACCACCCTTGTATTTGTTTCCCAGTTCTTATCACTGTGACTGGCACATAGGAGACAAAATAAATTCTTGATGATTAATTAAGAAGATGGTATTTAAGCATATGTTTTGGAATTCTGGCAAGAATGGATTTGCCTTGAGCCACGCAAATCATAATCTAGAGAGCTTTCAACTAAAAAGGAAGAGAGTGGGTGGAGAAATTTGCCTTCCAATATCCAGAATTAAGTAGGGTGGGGAGATCTGGACTTTGTCCCAGAGTGGAATTTTGCCCAAGTCTTGGGAAATTTGCCCAGTGATGGGAAGCTTCCAGGCCTGGTGACAATTGTTATTCTTTTAATGAGGATGGTTGGAGAGCAGAGCTATACCATGCCCGGAGGAGCTGGGATTGAGAAGTGGGGGGTCAGAGTCAGGGACTTCCTTGGGGAGCAGTTCAACTGTCTCTGGGGTTTCTCATGGAGAGTGGAGAGAAAACAGGGGTCATAGTTTCTGGAATCAAGTTATGGTTCTAGACCAACCAACTGGGCCCTTCACAGTTGAAAGCAATGGCCCTTCAGATGCTACCTTACTACTAGCATGGAAGGAAGTGGTGCTGTTGACATGAAATCCATTAGTGGGCCCCCACCTAAACTTAGCTTAGGGAGAGAAAGAACCCTTCAATGGAGGCAAGTCAGGAGAAAAGCTGAGCCTTCCTGGAGACCACTCTGCCTACTTGATCCTAAAGACCTTTTCTTTCCCTTCTCAGGAGACTTTCTGACTTTCTCAATATTTTCTGGGGTTGGAGGAAAGGCGGGATGGAGAACTGGGTTAAAGTATGGTGGTACCTATGAAATTAGAGGGAGTGTGTCAGAGTCATTTTTTGCTACTTCTCAGCTAACCTCAAGCCATGCTGCCTGCTCTGTGACTTCCTCTTTGGCTTCTTCCTACAAATATTCACAGCACACCAGTCTCACTCCAAGACAGTAGACTCTGATTGGCAAACCTTATCTTAACTTGACAAGGGCCAGTCATGATACTTCTTGACCATCTCCAAGTACTCCTTCCCTTCCTTTTCAACTCTTGTCCCCTGTATGTGTTTCCTATTAGAACATAGGCTCCACTTTTAATGCTATACCAATTAAATTACCAAAGGGATATGTCATAAAACCTGATAAAACAATAGCATAATTTATTCAACAATAACAAAAAAGGATCTAGAATATCAAGAGAAACAATGAAAAGAAGTAAGAACAAAGGGAGAATAGCATTTCTAGACCTCAGACTGTATTATAAATAAAGCACCAGCCATCAACACTATCTGGTATTGGTTAAAGAAAAGAGAGATAAATCAATGGAACAGACAAGACAAGGGAATTCAGAAACAACAGAACTTAATAGCCTAGTGTTCAATAAAGTAGAAAACATAAATCACCTAAGGAAGAACTCCCTATTTGATCAAAACTACTGAGAAAACTGGAAAGAAGCCTAGCAGAATTTAGGATTAGATCAAAATCCTATACTCTACTCTACAATACATTCAGAATAGATATGCTACCTCAATATTAAAGTTCACACTATAAAAAATTTAGAAGAGAAACAGATTACATACCTCTCACAGCTATGGAGATGTATTCTTAACCAAACAAGAGATAGATGCAATTATAAAAGACAAAAAACTGTGATTATATGAAACTAAAAAACTTCTATACAGATAACATTAATGCATCTAAGATACTAAGGGAAGTGGTTGGACAGAAAGAAGTCTTCATATCCAATTTCTCTAACAAGGGTTTGCTATCCAAAATACATAAATGCTATGTAATATATGTGTATATATATATATATATGACTAATAGCCATTCCACAATAGATAAATTTTCAAAGGATATGAACAGTTTTCAAAAGAAGAATTGTTAAGATATTTAAAACCACATGAAAAAATGTTCCAAATCACTTAAAAAAAAAGAAATGCAAATTAAAACAACTCATAAATTTCACCTCATACCCTACAAATTAGAAACAAATTTTAAAAACTGGCAATAGTCAATATAGGAAGGATTATAGAAAGATAGGCATATTAATACATTGTTGGTGGAGCTGTGAAATGATATAATCATTTTGGAATTATGTAAATATTGGACTTACGCCCTAAGGAAGTCATCAATAAGAAAAATGTTCTTACATTTTCCAAAAAATGTATAGCATATTTTTTTTGTGATAGCTAAAAATCAGAAACAAAGTAGATGTCCATCAATTTGCAGAATGACTAAAAAATTATAGTACATTAATGTAATGGAATGTTACTGGGTTATAAAAAATAATGTGTATAATGAATACAGAAAAGTATGGAAAGATAGATTCTATATGATCAGGTGCAGAGTGAAATAAGCAGAACTAAGAAAATAATATACATAATAACCACAACAACATAAATAACAATGGCACACTAAAAATTTCAAGTAAATGTAATAAAATTATGAAGATCAAACAGGATTCAAATGAGAAGACACTCCCAACTTACCTCTTTATGGAAGTAGGAAGTCCATGGTTGTTACACATTGAGCATGTTTTTGGACTTTTTCAACTGATCAATAGTGCTGGCAATTTTTTTCCTCTAAAAAACTATTTATCTTATGGAATGACTTTATGGGAAAGGGAAGGGGAAGGCTACACGTGATACTCTGGTGAAGTAAGAAACAGAAAATATCAACAAAATATTTTTTAAAAGAATATAAACTCATTGCGAGCAGGATTTTCTTGCTTGCATGTATTTGTATTCTCAGTGCTTAGCACAATCTTTGGCTTATTAAATGCCTTTTCATTTATTTATTCATGAATAGTATGCTTTTATGGGATCAAGGAATGGTTAATCCAGGAGGGTAAATGCTTTCCCAGACATAGGGGGCCTCTTGGTCACAGCTGCCTCTCAGCAGTCTTCTCAGGGAAAGAGGGGTGCTTCTGTGTCTCAGGTGGAGTACTTAAGGAAAGTTAGGGGGAGAAAGGGAGTCCTGCTACTCCACTAGGTAGAGAGACAGTCTCTCAATCCTTGCTGGAATAGTTTTTTCTTCTCAAATTCCTCAAACTTTTTCTCACAGGGGATTCCATTAGTTGAGGAGTAGATGATCTTGGGACAAGGTTTCACCTGAGGGAAGTGCGAATTCCTGCTCACCTCCTTGTCCTCCTGAGTCATGAAGCTAGGGAACTCTGCTCTGCAAGAACTAATACTCCTGACCTCAAGGGAGGTCAAATTTCAACAACCTAGATGAAATATTGCTGAGTTAGGGGCCAGCATTCCTAACTCTAGATTCTGTTCTGACACTAAATATGGATCTCCATTTCCTGTTCTATAAGATGAGGAGGTTGGACAAGGTTGTCTCTAAGGTATCTTCCAGATCAAATACTCATATATATCTATATCTATGGAATTTAGGCTCCATTTGATTCCATCTCAGCTTAGACCCAGTTTCACTAAGATATGAATAAGTTTTTCTTAGTCACCCTGGCCAAAGGCAGAAAGTTAGCTCCCATGTACATCATGTACTTATAGACAGACTTAATTTTGTGGTAGCAAAGAACTAGAAACAAATAGAGACCTATTGATCAGGGAAGGGCAAAACAAATTGTGGTACACTAGTATAATGGTGTGAGAATTAATTTTTCATATACTGTAGAGTTGAGAAAATGTACCTCTTCCTTCATTGCAGAGGTGAGAGATTATGAACAGGGAATTTTGAATAAATTATTAGCTATGATTGATGTGGTGTTTGGTTTTGCTGAACTGTTCCTTTTTTCTTTCTTTTCAAGCTTTGTTACAAGGGAGGACTCATCACTGAGTTGGGAACAGAAAAGGAGGGCTATCCATGGAGATTCATATGATGAAAGGGAAGGATTCAGAGAATCTTGGGAAGACACATGAATGGTATAGAGTGAAATAAACAGAACCAAAAGAACAATTGTGTGTACACAATATGTGTCTTCTATAATGACATGATCAATATGGAAATATATATTACATGAAAGTATGGGAAAAACTTATATCAGACCATTCACTGCCTCAGGGTGAGAGGAGAGAGGGAGAAAATCTAAAATTTAAAATGTCAAAAAACAATCATCCAAAAGTGTTTCTACATGTAACTTGAAAAAAAAAATTAAAAAGACATGGAGATGAAAGACTACTGTTAGGAGAGCTAAAGTTCAGAACTTGCTGGTAGTAGTGGTGAAGAAAGCTAAAGAGAAGAGAAGGGGGTTTGGTTTAGTAACATTGGGGAAAAGAAGATCAGAGAAGGGCTATACATATCTACTCTTTAGGGTGGATGGGACACCAATAATGGACTATAGTTAAAGCAAAGCTGCTCAGTTCCCATTTGGTTTCTGTTTTGTCTGTCAAAGAGAGCAACCTTTGGACTGGAAAAGACAGAACAGAAATAGAAAGCTAATATTCAAGATAAGTAGGGAGATAGTAAGAGAGAACCTACCTTCTCCTTGTTAAATTTAAGTCATCAGGCTCAGATTAACTACAGCCAGAAAGAATGAACCAGTATGATTGCTGGACCACTGTCATTGACTTGGAAAAATTGTGGAGGACTGAAAAGGGACAGATTTTCAGAAGAGAAATTCGAGTAAAGGCAGCTCAGTGGTACAGTGGATAGAGTTCTTGACTTGGGATTCAGGAAGACCCGAGTTCCCTTTGAAGCCTCAGGTCCTTATTAACAGTGTGACCCTGGGTGAGTCACTTGACCTCAGCCTCGGTTTTCTCATCTGTAAAATGAGAGTGATGATAATAGTACCTCACCCCAAGGTTGTTGTGGGGATCAAATGAAATAAATATTTGTAAAGAAAGCACTTTGAAAACCTTAAAGTCTTGTATATATGCTAGCTATTGTTAGCATCATCATTAGTGGCCTCCCTCTCACCAGAGATGATCAAGCAAAGGTCAAATGAATATTGATCGGGTGTGTTGTACAAAGGGAAATTAATTTTTTTTAATATGAGTTAGAACAAGTGGTTTTTGAGGTCGATTCTAATTCTGAGAGTCTTAAAAAAAAAACCCAAACCTAAACACTACAAAACTCCAACGTTCTCTTTACTCACTACTTCAGTTTACCTGATTCCATTTTACTCTTTTTTGCCTCATCTACCCTCACTTGCCATTTCCTTTTAATTTGTCTTCTCTTCTAATTATCTGCCTCACAACAATTTTTTCCTTAAATTCTTCTGCCCTTTATCCACTGAATCTTTTTTTATTGAATTTTCTTCCTTTACTCTCTCTTCATTACATTCTATTTCACTTCTTCCTTCCTCGCCTCTTGCCCTTCATCTTTATCCCTCTTTTCTCTCCCACTTCCCTTGCTCTCCAGACCCTCCTTCCTCAACCTTCAATCAATTTTCTTCTGTTCTCTCTGCCTCGTCTCTTCTTTCCTACCTCTTTTTTTCCCTTTTCTCCATCACCTTCTCTTCTATTCACACTGATTACTGCAATCTTTTTTATTCTGGAGTAGTCTGTTAATCTCTTTGAACATCCATTTCTTTATTTTTAAAAAGGGGAGACAGGTTGGATTACATGAGCTCTGAGGCCTTTTCTTGTTTTAGTTCTATGATCCTATGATCTTTCCCCATCCTTTAATTTTCCCTCTCCACCCAGTTCCCTCCCCCCCCGGCAATTTCCACCCTTAGCTCACTTTGGAAGCACTTAACCTCATTTCTACCTTACCCTTACTTCACTTTTTTTAAAACCCTTATCTTCTGTCTTAGAATCAATAATGTATATTGGTTCCAAGACAGAAGAACAGTAAGGGCTAGGGAATGGGAGTCAAGTGACTTGCCCAAGATCACATAGCTAGGAAGTGTTTGAGGTCAAATTTGAACCCAGGCTCCCATCTCTTGACCTGGCTCTCAATCTACTAAGCCACCCAGCTGCCCCACTTAGTTCACTTTTGAGGCATTTAACCTCCCTGTGTCCTAATCAGTAATATGAACAGGTTGGACTAGATGACTTCTAAGGTGTCTTCCATCTCTAAATCTAGGGTCTTCTGATTCTCAATCCATCTCACTCTTCCTCTTACCTTCCTCCTAATCCATTTCCTCTCATTCATCTCAGTGTCCAGGCAAAATCCTGGCATGTACCCTTTCTTTTGTTTTGGAGGCACTCTTGGTCCTATGTCATAGCTACAACTTATGGCCAAGGAATGAGACCCAATAGCCCTGCTCACTGTCAACAGATACTGAAAACTAAACTAGCCTTTGCTTTTCCCTGACCCTGACATTGAATCTACAGCTGCTGCTTTTATTGACCATCTCTGTACTATTGACCCTTCTACTGACTGTGATATCTGCCTTTTTTTTTTAACTTTAAAAGGATCCTTTATTAAACTTTTTTTTAAACACACTGTAGTTGTGTTTCCCGTTAAGGCTTTGGTGTTCTGTGTGTACACATACTATGCAACAATATTGTGTAGTTTTATTAAGATGAACTTAAGCTGGAGAGAATTTCTGAGCTACCAACTTTGCCTTACAGTTTATCTAGTACCATTCTATGCTTTATTGAAAAACGCCAACAATAAAAATCTTCCTGCTAGTGATATCGAGCATAAGCAGACCAAAGAAGAATCTTGACTTATTTCTAATTTTAGTAGATGCACCACCAAAGCAAGCATCCTGACTTATTTCCTTGAGCCTGCCAGGTTCTAGGGCCTAAACTTGTCCATAACCTTCCTGGGCAGTCTCAGCAGGTGAAAAGGATGCTCAGTGTGTGCTACCTAAGAAGGATGAAGATGTATGTGGGAGTGTGCATGTTCTACTTTAGCTTTGTCTAAGGGCAGCCTGTCTCCACTGAGCTCTGTCTTCATTAGTCAGCCCGACCCTTTCTAATTCCTCTCTAAACACAACTAGCTATTGCTGTTCGGACTGAAATAATTAATTGGAATGAAATTGCCACTGTAGGAGAAAAGAGTGATTAAACCCATCCAGAGGACAATGCCACTAATCATCAGTCTAAGCGTCTAATTATGGGGCTAGAGGATGTGGATGGGGGATAATAACAGGCTTTTGTAAACTGTGTTGCTGGAGGAGTGGGTAGGAGGGTCTGTGTATAGAGAACTTCACTCCCAGCATAGTACATGATTCCAAGACTCAAGAGACATCCAAGAGAGGAGAAGCTTGTGCGGTGGAGAGCACATCTTGGTGCAATGGAAAACACTCAAGACTTGAGAGTCAGAATCAGATTTGCTCTTGACTTTGCCCCTTTCTAGCGATGTGTCTAAGCATGACTCATTTAACCTGAGACTTCCATTTGTCAACATGACAACAATGATATTTGTAGCATTCTTCTAAAAGGAAATGAGGAAAATGCCTTGTAAATATTAAAGTGTTATAGAAAGGTTGCTATTATTGTTATTGATCTGGAATTCCAACGGGGATCAATGGGGACAGAGAGCTAGAAAAGGTGTCCTGAGGACTGATGAAGTCAGGGTTCTCTTTCTGTTCACTTTTTCTTTTCTCTCGTCCCACCCTCCCAGACTGAATGACTACGAACAATTTCCCAGTGCTTCCTGAATAAAGTCAGGCGTGGTTTCCACCTATACAATCTGGCCCCACACATAGCTTTTACTTTTCTCCAACATGTAACCTGCACTGAGGTGTCAACCCTGTAAGCCCATGTGGCAGCTGCAACACTTCCTAGCGTGGACCAAACAAGATTAAAATGTATTTGGGAAAATTTTAACTAAATAAAAATACAGTAGGACATAGAGAATATTAATATGTGCTTTTTTAAGCCTAAATGCAGGGATCCTTATCAGTGGTTTAATGATTCTCATTTCTGATAACCCTGGCCTATACCATAGAAGGTACTGCCCCCATATTCAGCCCTCAATCTTCCAGCCACCTGAACTCCCCAATACTGGTTCACATTATACCATCCTTTAAGATAAAGCACAAATACCATCTCCTGTATAAAGCCTTCCTTGTTGGGATCCTTCCATTTGGAAGTGATCTCCCCATTTAATCTCATAGCACTCTGGACTCAGTTTATGGGCTTGAATCCTCATCTGTATTTTATTTATTGGCATACCCATCTTCTCTTTAAGACTAGAAGCTTCCTTAAGGAGGCTACCTACTCATCTTTAAGGTCCCACTTCCTCCATGAGGCTTTGCTGAATTTCTCCAGACTATAGTGGTAAGGATTCCCAGCTGTGTGACCTTGGGCAAGTCACTTAACCCCCATTGCCTACCCTTACCACTCTTCTGCCTTGGAATACTTCGTATTGGCTCCAAGACAGAAGGTAAGGGTTTAAAAAAAAATAAAGTGGTAAAGAGGTAAATTGTGGGTAGAGGGCTGGGTTGAGAAACAACTGACCTGGGTTTTAATTCTAGTTCTGATAATTACTTAGCGGGGTGTGATCTTGAGCAAGTCACTTGCTCAGATTTCTCCTCTATTCAATGAAAAGAAAGGAGACAAGTCTAAAATCTTTTTCAGTCTCTTTACCTAAGTTTATTTCTGGTGCCCTTATTCTCCTTTTTCTACTTTTTACCATCCCATTCATATTCTTTTGAGAAGAATCCTTCATCTATTTGTCTCCTCTTTTCTTATCCTACATATCCTGGGCTGAGGGACTTTCTTACTTCATTTCCATCTCTTTACCTACTTCCAAATTCTTGGATACTCTAATGCCCAGAAGGAGTACAGTAGAAAGTGTACTAGGCTGGGAGTCAAAAGAACTGAATTTAGGTCCTGGTTCTGTCATTTATTAGCTGGGCAAATCACTTTACCTCTCCTATGTCTCAGTGTCCTCATTTATAAACTGAGGGTTGGACAAAATGTTTTCAATGGTGTCATCCAGCTCTAACATTTAAGGTTCTAATTAATGTCAGTTCTGATATTCTGAGTTGTAAAAACTCTTCTAGACCTAATATTTGGAGTCTGAGGCCCATGCCTGTAATTAATTCCCTTCTTCTGCCTGGCCAAAAGACCTTTCTTCTCTCTGGCACCTTTCAGATACTTTCCCAAGGTTCACTCTTCCTGGTTTGACACCTAAATGAGAGGTCAGTTGGTTTAATATTACTAAATGTTCTTGACTCCTAAGCCATCTGCCCTGGGACACTGTCAAATCCAGTATGGAAGCAAAAAATTACATTTTATGCATTTATAGAGTCCTTAGTTTATACTGTTGCCTAGATCCATTATTACTGCTCTTCTATCAAATATTTCTTCTTTTCTTAAATCTGTCTTGATTCATGCCATCTGGAAGTGGTCTTTTCCCTTCTCTGATCTCAAAGTACTTTGTACTTCTCTTACACATTTTTATTTTGATTTGCATTACATTTCTGGGCACTGAGGGCAAGCATTGAGTCTTATTTGAATGGTGAATTCAAATTCTAGCACCTGGCACAGAGGTTTGTGCTTCTTAACAAATGCTTGTAGAAGGATCACAGATTTAGAGCTGGGAGGAATTTCAGAGGCCATCTAGCCTAATACTCTGATTTTTCAGATGAGGAAACTTAGGTTCTTTGAAGCCACTGGTGCAAGATCACAAAGGCAGTACCGAAACTTGGGTCTTCTCATTTTCCCCATGGAAGTCATGTTGCCTCCAGGATGATTTATTCATGCCACATAAATACTAGCAATTGCCACAAATGTTAACCAGTTGTGGTGTGGTGTAAACTGCCTGGGAATAAGGGAGTCACTGAGGGGTGGCAGGGCAGGGGAAGTGTTCACCATCACCACCAGAGCTGCTAAAGTACTGGGAGAATCATTCACAAACCAGACAGCCTCAGAAAAGGCAGAAGTCTTACCTTTCAATGTCTTCTAGCTCAGAACAGGAGAAGACCTCTTCTTGGCACTTAAAGGAGTAGAACTCGTCTTTGACCTTTATGGTAACAAAAGATGCAAGAATTTTTAGTGATATATTCATTGGGTGATAATGATAATAACTAACATTAATAGAGTGCTTACTACGTGTCAGGCACTGTCTGAGGTGAACACATTCAGTTGATCAGGGGTGTGCAAATCACAGAAAAAAATAGTGTCAGGTGGTTTACTAAGGAAGGGAACAAACATTTATTTTTTTAAATCCTTAGCTTCTGTCTTAAAATTGAAACTAAGTACTGGTTCCAAGGTAGAAGAGTGGTAAGGGCTAGGCCATTGGGGTTAAATGACTTGCCCAGGATCACACAGATAGAAAGTATCGGAGGCCAGATTTGAACCCAAGATCATCCTATCTTTAGGCCTGGCTCTCAATCTACTGAGCCACATAGCTGCCCCTGAGGACAAGCTTTTATTAAGCAAATATTATCTCATTTGATCTTCATAACAACTGTGTGAAGTAGAAACTATAATTATCATTCTCATTTTACAGTTGAAGAAATTGAGACAAACCATGGTTAAGTGACTTGCCCAGGGTCACAAAGTCATATTTGAACTCCAGGTTTCCTGAATCCAGGCACAGCGTTCTACCCACTGTATGTCTTGAGTGCCTCTGAAGAGAAAGCTTGCTTCTGTCTAGTCCTGCCTCTTCCAATTGCATGCCATGTGAAGAAGGCAGAGTTCCACCTTTGGTTTGCATGCCATCAGGCTCCTCAGACTAGATGCTCTGTCTGCCAGCAGTTTTCGAGTGCCATCTTTGAGGAGGGAATCATGATGCACTTGAGTGATAAATTGATTTAGTTGGTTGATTCTGGTGAGCTCATCTAGTTGGTGAGGATAACTTTAAGTTGGAAAAGTTTTTAGGAGCCTGACTTTCTGTACTACATACATTGAGGGGAGGTAAAGGTTTAAGCATAGAACTCTGTAAGGCTGAGGTGATCTTAATGTGGAAAAGCATCAATCAACAACAACCTTAAAGATCTCCAACAGCTCTTGGGGTTTTGCTAGGACTGAGAACCACTGGGGATAGCTGTGTAGAGAAGATTCAGTGTTCACACAGCTGTTTGTAATTATTAATCACCCATCTACCTCCTCAGGAAAATAGCATCAAGACCTTTTTTTGTTTGTTTGTTAGAAACTGGAGTCATCTGGCACCCTTCTCTAGCAGTCCTGGTGATTACAGTGATCTTCCCACCCCACCATCCACACGTTTCCAGGCAGTTAACACTACTCTGCATTAGTGCGTGATGGAGTGATGGAATGACTCTTAACTGAGTGAAGGAGAAAAGGGGTGTTTGAGGGATAAAGAGAAAAGAGAGTGGAGCAGTTATTGATTGTATGTAGAGCAGTAAAATAATATCAGGGAATTAGTGTGAGGGCTAACAGCTGCCAGGGTATGAGCCCCTAGAGTTGATTCTCTGGAGAAGAATATTAGGGAGGAAGAATATCTGAATGAAGGCCTTAAGAGTAGATATTTTGTGTTCAGAAAGAATGAGTTGAAACGTGGAGACATAAGGACTTCAATAGCTAAGCAGATGCTTGCCTGCTTCTCCTGACTGTGGAACTAATCAAGAAATTTGCTTGCCTCTGGGTCCTTACCAGTCCCTATTAGTATTTAATTAAATTAATATTCCCTGGGAGATTTAAGGCTTTTTAAAAAAATCGATGAAGTTCATATCCCCATGTTTTTCTGAAGACTAGTGTTTTCTCCACATGGGCAAAGAGAAGAGTATTTTTGCATTGACTAGGGTCCTTGAGAAGTTTCCCTAATGGGTAAGAGTGTCTCTGTATCTTCTCCTTGGCTGTCATCTCTGTGTGTCCCTTCTCTAGATGTCCCTTCTCTGGGTATCTTTGTGAGGTGGCAATGAAGGATGCTTATTATCTCAGAAGTTATGTCATCACCATATACTATCTGAATATATTAATTTAGACCACAGGCCAGTTTATTTCTTATTTCTGGACCATACTTAGAGTTTGCCACTCTGCAGGACAAAACACACCTCTTTACTGCATGTCATGCAGTAGTGCTAGTAGTTGGGGGGCGGGGAATCAATTTTCTGGCAAGAGTATTGTCTGTGATGATAAACCCATTCAGTGACTTTATTCAGACTGATATCTGAACTTTTACTGTGCATTTCATTTAATTCTTATAGTAACTTTATCCTACTTTTATTTGAATCCTATTAACCTTGTATCTTTGAGGAATACCCATTCTTTTATTTTTTTTTTTAAACCCTTACTTTCTGTCCTAGAATCCATCAGTTACAAGGCAGAAGAGCAATAAGGGCTGGGCAATTGGGGTTAAGTGACTTCCCCAGATTCATAAAGCTAGCAAGTATCTGAGGCCAGATGTGAACTAAGACCTCCTGTCTCCAGACCTGACTCTCTATCCTTTGAGCCACTTAACTGCCCCCATGATTCTCTGAAAAAAAAAAACAACAACTAATCACTACAGTCAGGAGATCAACTCTCCTTCAAAACATTGTACAATGAACTTGGACCAATGGAGGAGCATCTTTACAGAGTTTACTTTAAGAAGCTGACTTAATCTGTGAGTGCATTATTTTTACCAAACCTAGACACTGTTTGAATGTTTGGAGGATTCAAAAGAATACCTCTGTTTTGAATCTCTTTCAAACTTTAAAATTATTTTTATTTTCAAGTTTTATTAGTACTGTTTGGATTTGTGTGCGCGTGCGTGCGCACTAATTTCACTTAAGCTGCAGTACTTTGAGTACTTTTATATCAAAACTAGTCATGCTTCTCTATTGGAAAATTTAAATAAATCTGTCATTGCTTACTTTGATTAATATAATTTTCTGAGACTTTGCTCCATTACCCGAAGGGTAAGTTTGAGAACCCAGATATTAGCTAGTAAATTCAGTATTAGAGCAAAACTAGGATAAAGAGAATACCCTGTAACTTAGTACCATCAGGAATTGACAAATTCTGGAAGTAGAACATGTACAATGAATCCAGAAGTTGACTTGTTTTGACTTTTGCCTGTAGCGTGTTTGTTCCCAGTCAGCAGAACAGCAGGGCAGATGAGCAATCATAGAAACCAATGGGTCCTAAAACCTCAAGAGTACCATGTAGTAGCTGGAAACTATTTTCGCCACCTGCCCTAGTACCCAGCATAATGCCTGGTATATTGTAGGTGCTCTATAAATGTTTGTTGTTGAATCGTTGCCCAAGTCAGAAACCATGATGAATGTCTGTCACAGAGAATACAGTACTGCCCTCTGCAGGAATGGCTTGACCACTCCAAGTGGAGAATTCATCATGGATCAGGTCACTCCCACACACACATACTCTCTGGGGAAAGACCAACAAGGGTACTGCTACCCTGCCTTTATGGATGAATAGCAACACCCTAGGAAATGGGCAACATCCTTCAGCTGGTGATTTCTAGCAGCCTCATGTCCAGTGTGAGGACACCAGTATGCCTAGATGTCTGAGGTCTGTGTCTAGAAAAAGGGGACAGTTGGGAACCCCCCGAAATCCTGTAGCATATCCTTCACACTTCCATGACTCTAGGAAATAATTTCTCTGAACTTCATTACAAACTTGTCTTTGACCCAGGAACAGGATTACATTATGGTATTAGTAAACACCTTCCCTAAAATGACACACTTGATTCCTAGCTCCCCCACCCAGTAACATCTCACTGTAATGCAGGCTACCTGAATATCCCCTTTGAAGACAGGATCATAGATATAGAACAAGAAGGGATTTCAGAAGAGATCCAATTCAACATCTCCATTTTATAGGTGAGGAAACTGAAGTCCAGGGATATTAAAATTTGCCCAAGATCAGGGGAAGGATTTGAACTAAGGTCCTCTGTCTCTAAAACCAATGTTTTTTTCCCCTCCTTGGTACCCACCTTTCAACTCCAAATACTACTTGAATATGTTATTTCAGACCGTAGACCAGCTTATTTCTTTCTTCTGGACCATCTGTAGGCCAAGATGTACCTCTTCATAGGACACCACCCAAAAGATCCCATACACTAAGAGACAAAACTCTAACAACAGGGCAAGTGGCTCTCATTGATACTTACCACTGAATTTTGTTTCAATAATTAGGTGTACATGTTTACCCAGAATACATCTTTTATTCTGAAAAATAATTTCTACCCTTAGGATATTCATGCCCAGTCCATTGCACCACAGCTGACCAATAGCTAGAAGAATTGGATCCCAAATGAGTGCTCTTACAACCCACTATGCATACCATGAGGGCTACCTATTAAGTCAGTCATTAAACATTTATTAAAAACTTACTTTGTGTCACACAGAGTGCTAAATGCTAGTGATACAAATAAAGAAAACCATGGTCCCTGCCCTCAAAAAGCTCCTATTCCTTGATTTAAAAATTAGTTTTTATTGATATCTATTTTTTAATTTAACATCACCATAGTTTCCTCCAAGACCCATTCCTTTTTCCCTTATGGAGAGTCATTCCAAATAACAAATAATATTTTAAAAGACAAAATAAAAGCAGACATCATAGCTACCAAATACATAAAAAAGTAGAAAGAAATAGGCAATATGAAACACCTGTTAATATTTCATGTCTGCAAAGGGGTGGGGTGAAAATGTCTTCTCATATCTCTTCTTTTGATTGATGCTTGCTCTTTACATATATACTTAAACCCTTACCTTCTGTCTTAGAATCAATCCTAAATATTATTGCCAAGGCAGGAGAATAGTAAAGGCTAGGCAATTGGGGTTAAGTGTTTTGGCCAGAGTCACACATCAAGGAAGAGCCTGATGGCATATTTGAACTCAGGTCCTCCTGACTCTAGGCCTGGCTCTTTATCCACTGAACCATATAGCTGCCCAAAGCCAAATGCCAATTGAGGAAGATAAGAAAGGTAGATAAAGGGCAAGTTAACCTGTTCTCAAGATGTTTACCCAATACTGGGCTCCATTGGTATAAGGAGTGGTACATAAGGAACTTTCTGGAGAGTTCTTGGTCTGAGAGGGTATGGTGGGGTTGGTTCTTATAAGAGGATTATCAACCCATTTGGGTTTTCCAGTCACCATGATACCAAGAGGATGCTGGCTTAATTTGTTTTTTTTTTAATCACTATGATGAGTGAAGACTCATGGTCAAGTGGTCAGACAGTGTAATTCAGAACCAATCACAATTGTAGTTTGTGTGTGTGTGTGTGTGTGTGTGTGTGTGTGTGTGTATTTGGATCTTAGGTATAAGGTCCTGAACTATATAAAAGAGCTGGCTAACTGCATTGGTGGTCTTTGGTTACTGAGGGATCACTGACCTTAATTATTGGTAACTGTTAGCCTTGCTGCTATAAATAGATATGCTTGGACCTTTTGTGCCTCAGTCTTTCATAATTGCAGATTTATTATGATGGTATTTGAATGGAAGAGAAAGTATGTAAATAACTATACATATATGATATCAACAGTGTAAATGAAAAGTAATCTCAGAGGAAAAGCCTGAGCATCTGGGACAACCATGAAAGGCTGCTGGGAGATGGTAGGATTTGAGCTGAATCCTAAAGGAAGGTAGGAGCCAGAGGTGAGAGAGGAGAGCATTCCAGGCATAGGGAACAGCAAGTGCAAAGGATGCTGCATTATGTAAGAAACAGTAAGTAGGCTGGCCATGCAGGGTCATAGCATAAGTAGAGGGGATTAAGTGTTGGAAGACTGGAAAGACAGGAAGAAGACAGGTTTAAATATTATAAAAAGCTTCTAATACCCCAAAGAAGATTTTATATTTGATCCTGGAGGTAAGAGAGAGCCATTATACACCTGGTGGGCCCTTGTGGAGTAGACAGGTACAAGATGTGGTTGTCCACCTGCACCACCATCATTTCTAGCATTTCTATGTTGCTTTAAGGTTTGCACAGCACTTTACATATATTATTTCATTTAATTGTCACAACTCTGGGAAGTAAGTGCTACGATTAGCTCCATTTTACAGCTGAGGAATCTGAAGTCCAGAGAGTTTAAATGACTTGACCCAACCAGCTAAGTAAACTGGATTTGAACTCAGGTTTTCCAGGTCCAGCATTCTATGCACTGGGTCATCTGGTTGCCTCTACTTGGATACTTCACCACTGCAAGACTCAACATTTCTAAAATTGAATTCATCATTTTACCCAAATTTCAATTCCCCTCTCCTCTTTTTGATCCACAACATTACAAAACGAATTTCTTGTTTCAAATACATATTTGCAGTGGCACTGTTATTGTTTCTGTTTGGAAATCTTTGAATCGCCTTTGACTCATTTTCCTCTTTTTATTTCCTATATCCAACCAATCACTGAATTCTGTTGTTTTTTCTTTGAAACGTCTCTGGGAAACACTCCTTATTCTTCATTCTCGTTGGTAAGGCTCTCGCTGTCAAAATATCTGTGGTAATGGGGTGATAAAACGTAAGCAAACCGAAGCCCTCTTTCCTAGGGGAAATATAGTTGGAATCCAGATCAGGATTCAAGCAAAGTCTAACCAGAGGCCAGGGGTCAGGAGCTAGGGTTTCTGAGGAATTCCTGCAAGGAAAGGGACTGAAGTAGGAATGGAAGTGGAAATAGTAGAGAAATCTGTATTGGATAAGGTAGTGAAAGGGCTTTTTGATGTAATTTGGCTCCCCAGAGTGCCAACCTTTTATGCCAACACAGTGCATTTATTCCTAGCTCTGACGTTTGTTCATATTATTTCAGAGCTATGCTTTCTTTCTTGCTTAACCATGCTATTCAGCCATCCTACAGGTCAAAACATACCTCTCCTCCACATATCATCCAGTTTTCTGTGTTGCTGCCTCCTCACTCAGACATACTGAGTCACACAATCACAGACTCTTGGAGTTGGAAGGGATCTCCAGGGCCATCTGGTCCATTTCACACAAGGAAAACAATCCCTCCCACAACATACCCAACAAGTGGTCCTTTAGCTTTTGTTTGAAGACACGGAGGGTGGTGGTGGTACAGCAACTCACTACCTTCTGAACCAGCCCATTTTAGAAAGCCTTAATTGGCAGAGAATTTTTCTTGATATCAAACCAGAATTTTCCTCTTTGCAACCTTTATCCTTTTCCCCTAGTTTTGTCCTCTGAGGCCCAGAAGAAAATTTGTTCCTTTATCTTTATCATTGTCATTATTTATAAAGTGGTTATTGTGTGCCAGGCACTGCACTGAGAACTTTACAAGTATTATCTTATTGGATCCTCATAGCAACCCTGGGAAAAAGGTGCTATTATTACCCCCCTTTTCAGATGAGGATTTTGAGGCAGACAGAGTTGAAGACACAGTCCCTGTGCCTAGTCACATAACTAGGAAGTGTCTTGAATCTGAATTAGAACTTGAGTCTTCCTGACTCTAGGCCCAGCCCTTTGTCCACTGTATCATTCTATCACATTAATGAAGACAGTTATGATGTCGTCCCCTAACTATTCTCTTCTCCAGGCTAAATTTGCCAAGTTCCTTTAACTAACCATCATATAGCATGGACTTGAGACCCTTCATATTTTCCTTCTTCACTTCTACCTTTTAGAATTGTTTTCTTCTTTCAAGGATGAGTACAGAACTGATAAATGGAAACAAATAAGACATAGTTTTATGTACACATTTTTTGGGTGTCCAGTGATGCCTTCTATAGTGTAGGAAGGGAGATACTGAGAACTTTAGTGTAACAGACAAATTTGTTGTTAAACTTTTCCCAAGAAGCCTTTTCTTTTCCCCTCAGTTATCAGTATTCTCTCTTTCTCCAAATTACTTTACATTTATTTTTAAAATTTTTTAAAAATTACTTATTTTTACCAGTTGCATGTAATAACAAATTTCCACACAAGTTTTAAGTTATATGATGGAATTTATCTCCTTCCTCCGCTTCCCTTTCCCCTCATGGTGCTGGCAGGTAATTTAATCTGGGTTATATATGTATTATCATGCAAAACACATTTCTATATTCATTTTTGTGAGTAATCTTATAAAACCAAAATGCCAAAATATAAACCCAAATAAACAGTTGAAAAATTGTATGTTTTCATTTGCATTCTGACTCCAACAGTTCTTTCTCTGGAGCTAGCATTCTTTGTCCCAAGTCCCTCAGAATTTTCCTGGATCATTGTGATCTGGATCACAGTGAAGTCTATCACAGTTGGTCATTCCACAATATTGCTGTTACTGTGTACAATATTTTCTTGGTTCTGCTTATTTCACTTTGTATCAGTCCATGAAGGTCTTTCTAGCTCTTTCTGAAATCATCCTGTTCATCATTCCTTAGAGCACAATAGTACTCCATCACCATCATATACCACAATTTGTTCCACCATTCCCCAGTTGATGTATATTCATTCAATTTCTAATTCTTTGCCACCACAAAAAGAGCAGTTATAAATATTTTTGTACAAGCAGGACCTTTCCCATTTTTTAAAATCTCTTTGGGATACAGACCTGGTAGTGGTATTACTGGCTCAAAAGGTATATACATTGTTTTATAGCCCTTTGAGCATAATTCCAAATTGCCCTCCAGAATGGTTGGATCAGTTAACAATTCCACTAGCAATGCATTAGTGTCCCAATTTTGCCACATCCCCTCCAACATTTATCATTTTCCTTTATCGACATATTGGCTAATCTGATAGGTGTGAGGTGGCACTTCTGAGTTGTTTTCATTAGCATTTCTCTAATCAAGAGGTATTTAGAACATTTTTTCATATGATTATTGATAGCTTTAATTTCTATTTGAAAATTGCCTATTCATATCCTTTGACCACTTCTCAATTGGGGAATGATTTGTACTCTCATAAATTTGACTTAAATTGACTTAATTCTTTATATATTTGAGAAATGAGACCTTTATTGAGAAATTTGTTATAAAAATGTTTTCCCAGGTTGTCGTTTTTCTTCAAGTCTTGGTTGCATTGGTTTTGTTTGTACAAAATCTTTTTAATTTAACATAATAAAAATCATTTTTACATCTTGTAATGTTCTTTATCTTTTGTTTGGTCATACATTCTTCCCTTATTCATAGATTTGACAGGTAAACTACTCTATGTTCCCCTAATTTACTTATAATATCACTCTTTACATCTAAGTCATATGCCCATTTTGATCTTATCTTGGTATAGGGTGTGAGATATTGATTTACACCTAATTTTTGTCATATTATTTTCCAATTTTCCCAGCAGTTTTTGTCAAATAGTGTGCATTTACTTTTTTTTTTTAAACCCTTACCTTCTGTCTTGGAGTCAATACTGTGTATTGACTCCAAGACAGAAGAGTGGTAAGGGTAGGCAATGGGGGTCAAGTGACTTGCCCAGGGTCACACAGCTGGGAAGTGTCTGAGGCCAGATTTGAACCTAGGACCTCCTGTCTCTAGGCCTGGCTCTCAATCCACTGAGCTACCCAGCTACCCCCTGCATTTACTTTTAATGTATATTTTGTATCCACTCCTGCCCCTACCCCAGATGAATGTAGGTTCCCTAAGTGTAGGAACTATATTTCATTTTTGTCTCTCTACCCTTAACAGCTAATATGATACTTTGTACGCAGGAAGCATACAAAGGAGTAGCTAGGTGAGGTAGTATATAGAGTGCTCAACCTCAAGTTAGGAAGGCTCATCTTCCTGAGTTCAAATCTGGTTTCAGACATTTATCAGCTGGGTGATCCTGGATAAGTACTTCACCCTATTTGCCTCAGTTTCCTCATCTGTCAGATGAGCTAGAGAAAGAAATGGCAAACTACTCCAGTATCTTTAAGAATTGGACACAACTGAAATGACTTAGCAGGGGCAGCTAGATGACTCACTGGTTAGAAAGTTAGGCCTGGAGATCAGAGGTCTTGGGCTCAAATCTGGCCTCAGACATTTCTTAGCATGACCCTGAGCAAGTCACTTAACCCCATTTGCCTAATCCTTCCATTTTTCTTCAATAGTAATATTTAGTATTGATTGTAAGGCAGAAGGAAAGAGTTAAAAAATAAAAAGAAATGACTGAACAAGAACAACATGGGAAGTGCTTAATCAATATTTGTTGGATGTTGGAATGAGTTTGTATATATTGTCTCATTTGAGCCTCATAGCACTCCCTTAAGGTAGATAGAGCAACTATCATTATTTCTAATTCATAGATAAGGAAATAGAGACCAGAGAGGATTATGTGACTTGCCCCAAATCATGCAGATATTAAGGGGCAGAGCAGGGGTCTCAAACCCAAGTGGTCTTCCTTGAAGTCTAACACATTTTCCAAAAAGTAGAATTACAGTATTTTAGAGCTGGGAGGGATCATGTAGTTCAGCTCCCTGATTTTACAGAGAGGGAAACTAACTCAGAGAGGTGGAATAGTTGGACCAATGTCATAGTAACAGAGCATGAATTAGAATGTGTCTTCTGATTCTCGTCCCAGTGTGCTTTTAACTATGCTAACTCCGCTACTATAATTGTGGAGGTTGTTCAAGATGATTTCTAATGTCCCTTTTGGCTCCAAAAATGCTTTGGTTCTCTCTCTATAGCTCAAGCTGTGTCAATTACAGTAAGAGAAGATTTTATTTGAATTAATGACCTTAATGGTGATAATTTATATTCAAAGGATAGTTAGTGACTTCTCTGATAAGCAGTTGTTTTGGTTCCTGCAAGAAAGGTCTCTTTTAGGACATCCTTGCATGAGATCTCTAGACCAGTGTCTTAGGACCTATTTAGGGGCCATTTAGCAGGGGAGAAATGTGGCCTTCTTTCCATATTCCAACCATGAACCAACATATGGGCAGAATGGGTCTGCAATTGTAATGCTTCCCCTTCTAATTAATCACATCACTCAAGAAAATATATTGTTATAATTAATAACAGGAGGCATCTATACTACCCTCCATGGCATAGCAAATTATGAGGCAATAATCCTTGGATATGTTGACCTGGATTTTATACATGATCCATCAAGCCCATTTTCACCAGAGTGAGTCTCAGGAGGCAAGAACAATATCCCAGTGCTAATTAAACAAAAACAAGATGGACAGCAATAACATTCCATTAGTCATTTCCAATATGGCATAAAATGGTTAATTCTCCACCCTCTCCCCAATACCCTCCCATTTCCTTTGAGGGATATTTCTTCAGTATTTTAAAAGGGCTGGAGAGAGCTACCTTCCAGTTAATTCAGAATGCAAATCAGTTCTGGTTTGGTGAAGGAAGAAATACTGCAGTGCTATTATAACAGGAGGCCCTGAAAGCTTTCAGCAGCAAAACAATCCAACCTTTTGGTCTTTGGACACATTTCTGGATTGCGATGAATAGGTTGCCACCATTGCCTGAACCAGCAATTGTAGCTTATCCAGCATTAGGGGATATGTGATTGACATGGAGGTCAGTAGCTCAAAAAGGCCCTTTTGGGCAGACAGAAATTGAGGAAACCATAGTGCCAAAGGCTGTCAGATTTAGTAAGCTTTAATTTTTTTCTTCAGAGCTTCCAATTTTGGGCTATGGTATTAATAATAACTGACACTATATGATGCTTTAAAATTTCCAAAGTATTTTACATATATTATCTTATTTGGAATGATAAAAAATTATGATCAGATCAAGGAAATTCTGATTTCATGAACATGGAAATGGAACATTTGTGGGCAAAGGTAAGATCAAGGGTATGATTATCTCTGTGTGAAGCTGTGGAAGAGTGAAGCAGTAAGTCATGGGAACTGAGGAACTGGGAAATTAGAGTATTTCAGGGAATATTGTAGAAATGTATTAAAGTTCCTGGAGATGAGAGCAGGAGTTGGGGATGTAGAGGAAGACTTTAAGCAAGGCACTAAATTTATTGTCAAGGAAGAGAGAATGGTTTGGGGGAACTGATAGATAAAGGCCATTAGGATCAGGATTGGATGCCAAGTTGGCATAGGATGAACCACAAAAGGAGAGAAGTTAATCAGAATATAGTGGTAGAGGGAAAGTCTGGAAGTGACAGTGAGGACAAGAAGTAATCTGACTCCTTCACCATGATCAGCAAGTCAGGGAGTATGAAAGTGTAGTCAGTGGTGGAAAGGGTGACTAAGGAAGCGGGGTCATCAGGAGGGATTAAGATGTCAGAGTTGGAAAGAGTGTAAATGAAAGGAAGTTTGTTCATTATTGAACAAGGTTTCTAGAAGATGGATTGAGAGTGGGACATTGGGTACAAGTGGATGGGAATAAGGGAACAGTCAGATTGGACAGAACAAAAGGATCTGTTTGTCATCAACCAGGATTTTAGTACCCCTAGAATAGAGCAAAATTTGGTAGGTGGTTGCTAATGATTGAAGAATAAATGAGTCTAAGCAGATGGATGATGGGGAGAGGTCCACTGAGAGAGGTAGATGATTAGATGATTCAACGTTATCCCCTCAGACCTGATATCATGGAAACTGGTCTTATAGTGACCTCTGAGAAGGGATGACATCTAGAGTCTGGGAGGTGGTCACAGAAAGCAGGAGGTACTATGAGGTAGATCAGAAAGGGGAGTTGGAGGGACAGGTTTAATCAGAATCCGGTGTAACTGGATTAGCTTGCCCTTGAGGCAGCCTCTTGGAAGCCACAATAGTGAATCTATCTCTGGAGCTTGCACTGGACTGGGGGTCCTGCTAAAGCTAGAATCAGAGTTTCCCAGAATAGGTGAAGAGTTTCAGGCAAAAGCTTCAGTGTGGTGACTGATGGATTTATAGTCAGAAAACCTGAATTCAAAAACAGTCTCTGCTACCTACCACCAGTGTGATATTGACTAAATTACTTAATTTCTCTGTGGCTCAGCTTCCTCATCTGCAAAATAAGAGTGTTGGACAAGATGGGCTATCATCTCCCTTCTAGCTCTAAAGCTGTAATCCAATAAGGATGAGTAGTATATAGTATATAAATTTGACACAAAATAGGAAACAACCTGCCATCTTTGCTGATTTGTAGATTTATACATAAGCTCTTTCAAGATAAGGATCACCTACCTTCTGTATCTGTGTGCTAGATCCTTGCAGAGAACCTGGCACAGAGCAATTAATACTTGCTTGTTAATTGATTAAATTAAATAGATTGTATGTGCATCTATTTATGCCCAGGGATGGGAGACTGGTTCTGTTCCTCTTTGTATCATGTTTCTATCTTTTCAAGTGTGCTTTAAACACTTTTTATCCATTTCACCATTTTTGAGGGTCATTAGGGGTATGGTTATTAGCTTAATGCTTCTTTATCAGCCTCCTACTTTATGTAACCAAATCAACAGTGTAGATCCCTCCTAGCTCTAAAGTTATAATCTAAGATATAGTAATTAATTGATTAGAACCCATTTATTGCCTTTCCCCATCATACTTCCAATGTGACAATTGAAGTCTAGAGACTTTAAATCATTTGCTCACAGGTAATAAGTGGCAGCAATGGGGGGATCTGAATTCAGGACCTCTGACTCTAATCTACTGCCCTTTCCACACATTGATCTGCTCTTCTAGTGCTGTATCAGTTCCAGGGCAGTAGAATAGTAAAAGCTAGACAAATTTGCCCAGGGTCACACAGGTAGGAAGTATCTGAGGCCATATTTGAATCTGGACTTCTTGGCCCCAGACTTGGCTTTCTGTCCACTGAGTCACAGAGGTGCCCCCAGTAGACTTCTGCCTTCCCTTTCCCTTCATATACCCTGGGCAAAGCCCTATTCCTGTTGAACCCCCTAGGTACAATGAGATAGAGGATCTTGGGGATTTTCGTCTTTCCATTTCAAGCTGGTAATGAGGGCAACCCAATTGAACTGCAAAGGTAGAAAGAATTATGGGGCTCCTCAGTCATGGGGCTCAGTGCTATTCCTAATAGAGGAAGGGGAGACTGCTTTCATTTACAAACAATGAATGGGATTAGACAGTTATTAAAAGAGCATATTTAGATTGGACCCCAAATGTTGTTGCCTTTGAGCATTTGGAGATTAGGAAAGAGATAGACATACTTAAGACTGTGATATACAGAAAAACAGTAGTTCTCTGGATCATGCTGAACTTTTTCTTTTGAATTGTGTGTGCCATGCTGGTTGGGCTATAGGAATGGCCAGGTTATCCCTGTGGTGTCTTGGTTCCCCTAATCCTTGGGCATCTCTGGCTACAGTGGTAGACCTGGGTTAAGATCACTGTTAAGGATACTATAAGAATGACTTGGTTGAGACATCAATTCACATTCAGCTTCGGGCTATGGGTTGGAGTAAAAACTGAAGGAATCCTTCTTATTCCCTGAGGGCATGTCTGAGAGCGCCTCAGAGGTAATTCAATTCTGCTCTATTGGGGCATGGTCCTGTAAGAATCAAGTCATAAATGGTAAAATTCAGAATGATTTGAAGCTGGCAAGGAATTCTAAGGACAACAAGAAAGTTTTTTTAAAAAACTATATTGGGGAAAAAAAGATCAGGAATACAAAGGAAAATACTTGCTGGGGTGGATGGGACAATGATGAAGGATGACAGACAGAAAGCAGAACTGCTCAATCCATATTTGGCTTCTATTTTTTTCTCCTGACAAGGAGATGAGTGTTTGAACCAAAAGAAGGAACAAAAACGGCTAAGAGGAAGTTGAAATCCTAGATAGACTGGGATAAAGCAAGAAAGCATCTAGCTGCCCTTGATAAATTCACATCATCAGATCCAAATGAACTATATTCAAGGATACTGAAAGAATTGATGAATGTGATTTCTATACCACTATTAATGATCTTTGAAAGATCATTGGAAAATGGGAAAGGTGCCACAAAATTGGAGAACAAATATCTCATTTTTTGTAAAAGGGAAGATAGTGGGGTTTGCAAGCAATAGGCCAATGAGTTTAATTCTTTTTAAAATTCTAGAATGTATCATTAAAAGTATAATGGGGATTGGCCAATAAGTCCAATTCTTACAAGCCTATTTATTAGTGTGCTAGACTGATGGAATTTCCCACTTGGAAGAATAATGATGATATATAATTGAAATGTCTAGTAGAAACTTTGGATCATATGTACTCAGTCTAGACTAGGTCTAGTCTGCTAATCTCATGGGGAAAGGCAGCCTCTTTATTTGAAGGAACTGAAACTAGAGACACCTTTAAAAATCAGCCTGGATTTCTTTCTGTAGATTGGAAATTTTCCCATCCTTTGACTTCTTCAAAGGAGGTGTCTGGTTAGAGACAGGACTGAGACCAACATGGCTTTGTAAACATAAATCTTAGTCCATTAATTTAATGTTTGTTCCTTCACTTTAGGCAAAGGAAATTAATAAAAAAGTTTAGACCTTATGAGTTTTGAAAGCTCAGGAGGCTAAAGAAGAAAGTCCTCATACACCAAAACATTTATAGCAGCATTTTTATGATAGTTAAGAATTAGAAGCATAATAGATATTCTTTTATTGGGGAATGGCTAAGCAAATTGTCATTCATATATATAAATTACTGTGCTATAAGAAATTATAAATTAGATGAATACAGAGAAGCCTGGAAAGAGCTATGTGAACTGATACCTAGTGAAGTAAGTAGGGCCAAGACCAACCTTCCCTTCCCTCCCCAAATCAAAAGTGAATGTGGAGGGCAGTTAGGCAGCTCTGTGGATTGAGGGCCAGGCTTAGAGTTGTGAGGTTCAAACTGGCCTCAGATACTTCCTAGCTGTGTGACCCTGGTTATATCACTTAACCCCCATTGTCTCACTCTTCTGTTTTGGAATCAATATACAGTATTGCTTCTTAGACCAAAGTAAGGGTTTAAAAAAAAAAGTGAATGTGGAAAAACTATGAAGAACACGCTTAGCTCAAAAGAATGAAAGATGACACAGATAGAAGGCAGAACCACTCAATTCATATTTTGTTTCCTTTTTTTATCCTCCTGACAAGGAGACTAGTTTTTGTCCTGAAAAGAATGGAACAAAAATGGCTAAGAGGAAGTTGAAATCCTAGATAAATTTCCACTCTATCTCTTTGCAGAGGTGGGAGGTCTGCCATTAATGAAGTGCTGGAACCAGCTCTTACCAGCACTGCTGATTGCTGTTTTGTTGAATGTCTGTTCCAGACATATAGATCTTGAAACACTTAGGAGGCATCCGATTTGAAAAATTCAACCAGCAGTCAGTGATATGGTACTATATAGCTCAAGAGTGGTAGATATATAGAATTGAGAGGTATCTGTGTAAAGATAATAATGAAAACTATGGGAAATGATGAGGTCCCCAGGAAAGAATATTTAGAGAGAGAAGAGGGCTTAAAGCAGAGCCTTGGGGCTTTGGGGGCACAGTTAGGGAGCAGAATATGGATGAGACTGAGAAGCAACAGTTATATTTTCAGGAAGAGAACCAAGAGAAATCAGAGAGGAGTTTATTCAGGAAGCAAAGGTGGTCAACAGTGTCAAATGTTGAAATGAATCAATAAAGGTCAAAACTGAAAAAAAATCATTAGATTTGGCAATTAAGAGATCATTGATAACTGAAGAAAGCAGTTTCATTCGAGTGAGGGTTGGTGTCAGGGGAGATTGGTGTCAGGGCTGAAAAGTGATTGAGAGAAGTGGAAGCATGAATTGTAGCTTCTTTTCTCCAGGAGTTTGGATGTGAAAGGGAGGAGAGATATAGGATGATATATAGCAGGGAGGTCTTTGTTAAGATTACATAAATTTGTGGATTTCCCAGTTGTGTGGCATACTTTAGCTCCATTCAGGAGCAAGTGTGTAGGAGCAAGGAATAAATGGTGAGAGTAATCCAGGGTAGAGGTGTGGCAAGGTATGAGTAATGATAGGACAAAGGAGCAAGATATCTGAGAACAGAGAATTGAATTGAATTGGATTGGTTAAATAAGGAGTAGAAATTGAGAAAGGAGGAAAATGAAATCAGTTCAGGGGTGATGGCCCCAGAAAATAATGAAGAGTAGAGGGCCTGGCAGTCACAGGGAGAAGTAAGGCAAAAGAAGAGATGGAATGATAGGTTATGGCCGGATAAAAGAATTTCAGAGTGGAAAGAATACTTGTGGGAGGGGGCAAGATCAAGAGTATGAAAATCCCAGTGTATAGTTGTGATATAGTTGCAATGGAAAGAATCATTGGGTCATGGAAATTAAATGGCCTGGGGAATTGGGAATGATGGTAGAATATTTGAGGAAATCCCTAATATATGAGCTGAAGTTGGAGTAAAGAGGAAGAGTGACCCAGATACTGGACAAATTGAGAAAGATAGATTGATTTAAAACAAAACAAAAAAGAAGTGATGATGGGAGCACAAGAAGGTTCTAGGAAGGCAATGAGGAGCAAGGAGAATTTCTAGGAACTTCAACCATGACCCCTCAAGATTGTTAGAAAGGATTGAAGTTCTGGGGGCAGTTAGGTGGCTCAGTAGATTGAAAGCCAGGGCTAGAGATGGGAGGTCCTGGGTTCAAATTTGATCCCAGGCACTTCCTGGTTGTGTGATACTGGACAAATCACTTAACCCCCATTGTCTAGCCCTTACCACTCTAAGACTGGAAGGTAAGGGTTTAAAAAAAAAAGTATACAACTGGAAATGATGACCAGGGATCCAAAATCATGAAATAGCCCAATCTTTGTGAGTAACAGAAGATAGAAAGGGCAAGAGAGGAAGCAGTCTGAAATGAAGGGAAATTTAATTATTGAATGAGAATTGTAGATTGTGGAGACATTTCAGATATAAAGGGGATGGATTGTTAGACTCTGGGCATTTCAGTGGTTGTTCAGTCATTTTCAGTTATGTCCGACTCTTTGTGATTCCATTTGGGGTTTTCTTGGCAGAGATACTGGAGTAGTTTGCCATTTTCTTCTCCAACTCATTTTATAGATTGAGGTGACTATGGCATACTAACAAAAATGAAACAGTTTCTGACCTAATAGAGCTTATGCTTTTATGCTTTTTTTCATATATATATATGTATGTATATATATATGTCTGAAAATATACAAAATAAATACAAGCTAGTCAGGAAGAGGAGTTATTAATAGCTGGGAAAATCAGGAAAGGCCTCAGGAGAGAGATTTTTGAAGTGCATCAGAGATTCTAAGAGTTAGAGGTGAGGAAGGAGTTCATTGCCGATACGAAAGACAACCTATACAAAGACAGGTACAGGGCTGGGAGATGGAGTGTTGTGTGAGAGGAATAGCAAAAAACCAATTTAGCCAACTAGTAGAGTTTTTAAAATGGAAGAACCTATGAGAAGGCTGAAAAGGTAGATTGGAACCAGGTGCAAAGGGCTTTAAATACATTTAAATAAATAAATGCCACAGGGAATGACTGGTTTGCTGAGCAAGAGAGTGACATGGGCAGACCTATACATTAGGAAAATCTCTTTGGCAGCTGTGAAGAATATAGACTGGAGAGGAGACCAGGGAGATAAATTATGAGGCTACCATATTGGTTCAAGTGAGAGGTGAGGGCTTGAACTAGGATGGTGGTTGTGTGTATATGTGGAGAGAAGTAGAAGTATGAGAGAGATGTTGGGGAGATAGAAACACCTGATTGGATACATGGCATGAGGAAGAGTGAGAAGTTTTAAAGGAGGATGGGAATGGGGAGGGAGAGGGTATCAGGAAAAGATGATTTCTGTTTTGAAAGTGTTGAGTTCATGCACCAATAGGACATCCTATTTGAAATAATCAATAGGAAATTGGTGATGTTGGAAGTGTTGAGCTCATGGGCCTAGAGGATATCCTATTTGAAATAATCAGTAGGAAGCTGGTGATGTGGAACTTGAGGTCACAAGAGGAAAGGGCTAGCTAGACATACAAATCTGGAAGTAATCGACATAGGTTGTCTTTGGTAAAGGCAATATATAATAAGATGGTTTCTCCAAAGATTCTACAGCTTCAAAAAAAAATGTTAAATTTAATTGCCACTTCAATGTCTCTAATTTTTAAAAAGTGAAGTAATATCCCTTCTAAATTAGCTTGTAAATCAGTTACAACTATCTTTAACATGAAAATGCCAGGATACTAAAGCAATTCTATATACAATTCTATATCCCAACATGTTTTGAAATTGAAACCATTGATTTAAAAACCATTAAATAATGTTAAGTTTTGGTTGCTATATTAGGTCAAATGAATGGAGCTTACCTTACCTTCAGCATATTTCCTATAAATCTTTCAGTCAGGTTAAAATTTTCTATTTCTAGGAAGAAAAATAGGATTTAAAAGCTCCTTACCCAAGTTCTCCAATAATTTGTAGTAATTAACTAGTTAACCACCCTATAAATACTTAACTGATTTGAAGGGAAAATTCACTGAAACAGCTGAAACTAGTATAATCAAAGACCATAGAATTTAAATAACAAAAATACAGAAACATAAAGTAAAAAGCCCAAATCTAGAAAATAGGATCCACTATATTCATCATTTGGATTTACTTTTATTGAGAAGGAAGATCACTGAGCTTGTCTGTGGAAATACTTTAACTGTAGACAGCATGAAACCAAATGAATTGAAACATCTTGAAAATGGATGTGTGGAATATGTTGGCAAAGTAAAATTTTTTTCCAAATGAAAGGAAATGTTTTCAATAAGCAAAATCAAACTTTTTAAAAAACCATGTCTAGGACATTGAAAGGATGGCTCATATCAGATAAAGTTGCTTACAGAATTCTTAAGTATAAAAAGTCTCATTTGTTAGGAGAGATATTAATGCTATCTGCAGCTGGAAATGTGGTTGAAATGAAGCTGGGTGAATCACATACAAGGAAGCTTTGATTAGTTCTTGCAGGTATTAAGATGTAAAGGGGAATTATTCATATCTGTAGAACTTTGAGATCAATTAACTGAGAAATTTTATTTTGTATTGTAAGTTGAAGTGACAGGTATAAAGGTAAGGGTGGACATTTGATTATATTTTTCTGTATGGTATTGAAACTGAAGTTAGGAAAGACTTGTTGTTTCACAAACTTTTTTTGATGGTAATGATACCTTAAGAGAAATTTTCAATGTAACTATGGGTTTTTTAATTAAAAGACTTACTGTGAGAATGTTGTATTGGACTTTACACAGATTGAGCCCAATTAATGTCAGGATGAAATGAAAATCCAAAAGTTCTAATTGAAATTGTAGCCCTCATGCAATCTGGACACAGAGATATACATCAAGAAATATAAGTGAGGAGCTACATAGAGGTTTCAAGTTGTTGGGAGTAATCAGCTTTATTAAAAAAAAAAAAGCAAAAACCAAATAGTCCTTTAAAAGAAATTAAGGCTTTTGGCAAAATTGTAACAATATGAGCAGAACATAGAACAATTCTATATGCCTGCAAAATATACTAGCTTTCTTGTGCCAAAATGCTTTGAAGAATAGTTGAGCTAAAAGAGAAAACTGCTATTATTCTTAGTGATAATAAAGATGAAGTAAATTCATTTTATAACAACAAATTTACTCTTTGAATTTGTGGATTTGTTTTTTAAAAGAGTACTCTAAGTAAATTTTAGGTCTCCAAATTTTATACTGTGATCCAGAAAGAAAAGTGACTACATTGGATGAAATAGAAGGTTAACTGATTAATCACTCTACAGAAATAATTATAACTTTGTTTTAGGTGATCTAAATATTTCTAAATACGAATGGACAAAGAATTTCTTCGCCATGGACAAATATGATACATTAGTCTTATTAAATCTGAGTAAGAGCATTTGGTAGACTTGACTTATGATAGTATGTTGAGACAAACATTTGAACCTGAAAATCTTATTTTGTTTTGGCTAATAAAGAATCCTCTGATTTATCAAAATATAAATTTGGCTATACTTTTTGACATTTTATTTGTGTGAAGTGGTATTCTTTGCTATAGCTATTATAAAAATAAAAAAATTGATCTTGACTAGTAGTTGGAAAGAAATTATGATTAGGTATAACATTAATGAAAGAAGCTCTGTGCCCAAAAACCCAAGTGCACTCAATGTACTAAAAATAGCATAATAGTAATAATAATTTTATGCTATAAATATGAAAAATTAATAGATTTTATTAGTAAATCTACAGTTATTTAATTATTAGTTGTTATAATAAATGTGATACATTTCTAATTTTGTTGGGATAAAATACCATATAGGAAAATAATTTGTATAAATTACTTTATAGAAAGAGGGAAGGTAGGATAATTTTTTAAATTAAAAAAGGGAGGATTGCTGATTAGATTTTAGAAACTACTGGTATGGGGGAACTTTGTTGAACTTGTACAGCTTTTTCTCTGGAGGAGGGGTATAAGTTCTAAGCCCACTGTGGGAGAAAGATTATTTTGGTTGTGAAAGTACCTAATAATTGTCTATCATGGATAGTGTCTGGCATGTAGTAGGTTCTTACTAATTGCTTCTGGATTTATGCATATGTGGGGGCAATTTAGAAAAGGATAAATTTGGATTTTCCCTAGCTTAGCAGGAGGAAGACCTACTACCACCAGGGATATTGTTGTCTCCTTTTCTTTCCTCTTTACCTCTTCTCTACAACAGGCTGTCTCACTGTGGCTATAAAGGCAAAAATGAAACAGTTCCTATCTTCAAAGGGCTTATATTTTATTATATTATTAATTATCATTAGATAATAATTTAATTTATGTATAATATATTAAATGAATAAATTAATTATGAAATACATCAATAAAAACAAAATAAATAAATTATTAATGTAGTATATTTTATCAGAGGAGACATAATATATATATGTTAAATATAAGGTAATTTTCTTTTGAGGGGGTAATGAGGGAGTGAGTGCATTCCAAGTATGGGGTACAACCAGGGCAAAGGCATGTAGACAGAAGATGGAGTATCATGTGTAAAGAGCAGCAAGAAGACTTACTTGGTTGGATTATTAAAAAGAGCATAGGAAGCAGAGTAATATATAATAATACTGGAAAAGTAGATTGGGGCCAAGTGCTGTTAAATTATTGACTGATTGAGTTCTAGTAATTACAGCAGTAATCATTGTAACCAATATCCTTCCTTTAAAAATAAACAAATAAACAAAAAACTCATACCATTTGTTAGAATCAGTACTGAGTATTGGTTCCAGGGCAGAAGAGTGGTAAGGGCTAGCCAAAGGGGGTTAAGTGACTTGCCCAGGGTCACACAGCTAGGAAGTGTCTGAGGCCAGATTAAAACCTAGATCTTCCCAATGTCAGGCGAGGTTCTCGATCCACTGCTCTACCTAGCTGCCCTATCACCAATTTCTAAAGGCTTAGATTCATAACTGTTTTGTGTAGTTCTTGGTAGTATGATACTTGATAGGTGACTATGCACAAAATTCCAAGGACCATTGCACTTGAGAGAGATAAAGAGGATGGATGGAGGATGATTCAACCTGTTCATGAGGTGTGTTCCTACTGTATGGTATCTCTGGTACAGGCAAGTGGAAAATTGGGGACTTTCCAAAGGATGTTCTAGAGGATGCCTACTAACTCTGTATTTCTCCTGTCATCATGGACTCTTGAAGACCCCTTTTGCAAGTTAGTATAATTATGGACCAATTACAGTCTTGGTTTATTCAGTATCAATATATTTTATGTAATGGACTTATATAACCAAACTATAAAAAGATGCTCTGACTATAAAGTATGTCTCCATTCTCTGAGGGGCATTGACCTCTATTGCTGGTAATCGCTAGTTTTGCCAATAAATAGATTATGCTTGGCCTTTTGTGCCTCGGTTTTTCTTTATCTCATATTTTTATCTTGACAGTGCTGAAGGGCTCTAAAAAAGAAGTTTACATTTTAAATAGAAAAGTTTATATTTTATCTTAGAGGCTTCAAGGAGCCATTGGATTTATTGAAAATGAGAGGGATACCATCAGGACTGTATTTTAGGAAAATTTCTGTTGAATTTATGTGTAGGATAGATTAGAGCCAGGAGAGACTTGAGACAGAGAGATCAAATGGGAAGAGATTGAACCAGGATGTACTCAGGCCCCGAGAGCAGCTATGTGAATGGAGAGAAGAGGACATATATGATGTCGTGGAGGTAGAAATGACAAGATCTGGCAACTATTTGGATATATGGAGTGAGGGAGAGAGAGGCATTGAGGATAATGCCAAAGATTGCACCCAGAGGCACCCAATTTAACTTTTTGGGACAGCAGATATTAACTGGGGGGGGGCATAAATGGGAATTGATCAGAGAAGTTTTCAGAATAGGTAGACTTCCTCCTGAACATTTCCATTGGCACCTTGTTAAGTCAAAGACTTGAGTAAGTTTCAATGTTTAGTTTCAATTGTCTCAAGATGAAATAACTAGTTTTGAGTCTCTTTTTGGTTCCTCCTTAGGGAAAAGTTTCAGTGACTGGACTCCCTTGACACAGTTTGGTTGCCTAGGACTAGAAAAGATGGGACTCATGCTGGAAGAGTCCTTCTTCTGAGGCAGCCTATAAAAGTGAACTGACAGACTGCTCTTTAGCCTTGTTTTTCCATTTTCCTGTTTTCTTTTGTGCCTTCTAGCAGAGGCTAGTTGACTACTTGTTGAATATACTATAGAGGGCATTCTTATTCATGTGTATTCCAGATAGATGACTTCAGATGTTCTTTCCAACCCTAATAAGATTCTGTTACTAGATGACTGTATTTGCAATTTAACCTTGAGTGTTCCCCTAGGGCCTGTCCTGGATCCTCTTTTGTTTTCTTTCTATACTCTCTCCCTTCATGATCTCATCAGCTCTCAGTGCAATCAATTATCCTTTTTTATGAAAATGATTTTCAGATCTTAAGTAGATCCAATCCCATGTTTTCTCCTGAGCTCCAATCTAACATAATCAGCTGCCACTTGTCCAGCAGGCACCTCAAACTCAATATACCCCAAACAGAACTCATCTTTCCTCCAAAACCTTCTCTTTTAAATCTATCTATTCCTGGTAAGGGTATTGTCATCTTTCCAGTCTATTGGGCTCACAACTTCTGTTTTATTCTTGACTCTTTACTTAATATTTAACTGTTACCGCATCTTGTCTATTTTTCTTCCTTCATAATATCCCTTATATAGTACTCATGTCTCTACTCATACAGTTACCAACCTGGTGGGATTTCCCATCATTTCTCTCCTGGACTATTGTAATAACCTACCAGTTCTCCTTGTCTCAAATCTCTCCCAGCTCCAGGGCATCCTCCACTCTGCTGTCAACGTGACTTTCTTATAGCATGGTTGGTTCTGAACATATCCCTTCCCCACTCCTATTCAGTAAACTCCAGTGGCTCCTTATTACCTCTAGGATTGAATTAAAAATCTTCTGTTTGGTTTTTAAAGCCCTTTACAACCTGGTCCCTTCTGACATTTCCAGTCTTCTAACACTTTACTGCCCTCTGTACACTCTGGGATCCAGTTTCATTGGTCTTTTTTGCTGTTCCTCCTACATAACACTCCAGCTCTCCTCTCCATGTCTTTTTTACTAGTTGACCCTCAAACTTAGGGTCCTCTCTCCTCACTTTTACTTCCTAGCTTCCTTCAAGTTCAATTTTTGCCATCTGCTAATGTTTTCCCTCTGAGAATATCTTCCATTTATACTTTTTCTCATATATTAACAAAATTTTGCATAGTCATACCCCCATTAGCTTGTGAGTTCCTTGAGAACATTGCTTATGTTTTTGGCTTTCTTTACAATGCTTTGTACATAATAAGTGCTTAATAAATGCTTTTTTGACTGACCAAATCTATGCTACACTTTGGTGTTGAATTATATGTCTTACATTAGTCTCATCACCCCTGCTAGACTGTGAATTTGTTGGGGGCAAGGATCCAATTGATAAATATCTGTCGGATGAATTTATTGAAAGACTGACTGTTCTTTGTCTTATGCTTCCAGCATAAATCTGGAAGCATGGCATAGGACTAGAAACATGGCTGAGCACAATTCAGTTAAACAAATATTTATTAGGAACTTATCTAGTAAAAATCATTGTGTTAGATATTAGGGATATAAAGATATAGGATACAGATCATATTCTCAAGGGATGGAAACACACATGATGCAAAACTATGATACAGGAAAGAGTGTATGTCAAATATAAAAGAAGGTCCAGGTAAAGTATGATAAAAATTTTTTTTAGGAGGGAGAGATTACTTCCTGTTGGGATATGGAGGGCTTAGGGCAAGGGTGGCTTCCCAAAAGAAGTGGCATTTGAATTGGGAGGGAGGATGTCCATTCTAGGCAGAGATGTCTTATTCATGGGCTAATTCCAAGGGCTGGAAACATGATCAAGTTCTTCTGCCCATTCTCCTAAAATTAAGCAGCAAATGCTTGATAAATGAACAGTTGTGTGGCAAATATTATATCTGCCCCTAAAAGGGCTTAATAATGCTCAACTCACACCTGTTTGATAGGAGTTTATCAAAGGGAGTCATTGAAAAAAATAAATGCAGCTGGATGTATCTCAGATAAATACCAAATGCAGTGAGCATGAACACTGCAAAAGGACCCCCTCAGCAGGTACAAAGGACCCTCTCAGAAGCTACTTCCAGCTTGAGGGATATTCTCCTTTAGGGCTACAGAGTTTTAGTTTTTCCATTAGTCTTTTCTATACTGGTATAAGTACTGCTCTCTGTGTCAGGGTCAAAGTCTGATCTTTGGCATTAATGCAAATTGAGGCTGAATTGATCTTGCTTATGCTGAGGAAAAGATCTACATCTAGTGGTCAGTCTTTATCAGTAAGTCCTTCAGTTGTTCAGGTTTGCTTAAAGTCTTAAAAACATTAACTGGCCAAGCGGTGATGTGCCTGAAATCAGACAGTTTTTTTTTTTTTTTGAGTATCTAATTGACGAGGGACACATCTTCCTCCTCATGGACAGTCTTTTCTGTACTTCTCATTGGTTTGTCTTTGATGCAACATGGCCTTGGCATACATTCAAGACCTTGAGTGGTCTTAGACATAGCACTTATTGTCTTGGGGGAAAAACCTAACACAGGCTAGTTCTCATAATTAATCCAAGATAACACAGTTAGTGACATTAGAAGGTCATAGTTATCTCAGAATAGGCAGCCTGCTCAGCCTGCTACTAATATGCTGAGAATAACCTTGACAGAAGCTACTGTTTGGCTGGACTGAAGGATGCAAACCCTCTGGTTGAAGATAAAAAAAAAGGGGGGGGGGAATTACATTTTTGACATGAAAATTTGTGAGGCTACAAGTGGCAATACATCAAAGAAAACTAATAACTCAACATGCAGACTAAAAGGATCAATGCAAACTATAATTAATACAAATGTTTTTTCTGCTTAGGAAAGGAATCTCTCCAAATGGGGAATGCCATTGCAGTTGTAGGATACAGTAAGTCATGATAAACAATAATAGCACCAATAATAATATTAACTTGATGCATTAACTTGAAACTTAAATGGTTTCACTTTTGCAGGCAGAAATTCCTATATCAGTTATCTCTTGAATCATGAGATCACAGTAATCAAAAAAAAAAAAAGATACTGTCTAACAAAAAAAGGCCATCTGAGGAAATAGAGGACGGGGTGAGCAGCGGAATGGAGAAAACAGAAGACAAGATTAGAATGATGAACAGAGAGTTTCTCTAGAGTGGGGCCCATACAGTGTGACAGAGAATATAGAATGAGATAAGGTCAGAAAGTTAAACTGGAAGCAGACTGTGTGAGGCCTTCAAAACTAGAATAATACAAATTTTAGATAATCAATGGAGATCTCAGGAGATTTTCATGCAAAAAAGTAAATATACTGGATCTTATCTCCTCTGTTTAAGATTACTTGATTACTGTCCCTTTGGGACAGCTAGGTGGTGCCATAGAGATAAGAGCATTGGGCTTGGAAGAAGGAAGACTCATCTTCATGAGTTCAAATCCAGCCTCTTACACTAGCTGTGTGGAGTCATTTAACCCTATCTGCCCTAGTTCTTCATCTGTAAAATGAGCTGGAAAAGTAATGGCAGACCACTCCAGAGTCTTTGCCAAGAAAACCTCAAATGGGGCCAGGAAGAGTTGGACATGACTGAAAAATGACTGAACGACAAGAAATGCTCATAGTTAGAAGATCCGTGATCTCCTGCTAGTTATTGTTACTCCCTCTGTGATCTTAGTCAAGTTGATTCCTCCTCACAGGACTCAGGGTCCTTATCCAGAAAATGAGTGGATTACCTTCAGCAATCCCAAAGGGGCAGCTAGGTGGCTCAGTGGATAGAGAGCACTGGGAAGTTTTCACATGCATGAGAAGAATTTAATGAACATTTATTGAATTGAATTATGCTATCATTCTATAGCGGGCAGCAAGGTGGTAAAGTGGGTATAGTGGTGAGCCTAAAGTCAGGAAGACTCAACTTTTTTTTTTTTAAATTTTAAACCCTTAACTTCTGTGTACTGACTTATAGGTGGAAGATTGGCAAGGGTAGGCAATGGGGGTCAAGTGACCCACCCAGGGTCACACAGCTGGGAAGTGTCTGAGGCCGGATTTGAACCTAAGACCTCCTGTCTCTAGGCCTGGCTCTCAATCCACTGAGTTACCCAGCTGCCCCCAGGAAGACTCAACTTTATGAGTTCAAATCTGTTCCCAGACACCTACTAGATTTTTAACCATTCTTCCATCCTGCACACTGCTGGTAAAATGATTTTCCTTAAATGCAGATCTAACAATGTTATTCTCTTACCCAAACAACTACAGTGATTCCTGATTGCCTTTAAGACAAAGTATACTCTTTTGTTTAGCTTTTAAAGACTTTCACAGCTAGGTTTCCATCAATCTTTCCAGTGTCACTGGACAACACTCTCCTTAACTCTGTGATGCTGCTAAAATGGTCTTCTCTATTGTTTCTCATAAGTGACTCTTTTTACCATCCCTATGCCTTTGACAAGGCATATTCCTCATGCCCTCTTCCCACCTTTGCCTTGTAGAGTCCCTCTCTTTCTATAGGATTCAGCTCAAGCACACAAAGCCTTTTCTAATAACCACAGCTTCTAAGGCCTCCCTCTCAAACCATTGTGTTTTACTTGCAAAGATTGAGTCAAAAATTATTCCACCACATCTCCTTTTTATTTTATTTTACCACATCCATTTATCAGATGAGACCACATCTTAATTTTTCACTAGTTGTGAAAACAAGGCCTGGAAACTTCCCTAGGCATGAAAGGAAGTCTATTCAGATTGAATGAGAAACTGTCATGGCCTTGGGGGCCCATTTAAAACCATAGGTAGTTTAGTGTCTGGTGATGGAAAGAAGAGAGATATGCCCCTGAGAAGAAAATGCTTGGGGAAAGGAGAACATTCTGGCTTCATTCTGGATTTTCTTCCCATCCCAATCCTTTTTGGAAGATTTTGTAGTTCCTGTCTTCTCATTGGTATCCAAACACAAACAACCTCCTCAGGACTCCTAGACCCCTGAAAGGATGCACAGCCACCCTAGCTTTGCTATTGCAAATAGGAGAAGTGATAGAGACTTTCAATTTTTTGTGTGTACATATATAGATGTGTGTGTTTTCACAAACACATATATTCATAAATGGACTAGTGTAAATATTTTTAGCAGCAATTTTTTTGTGGTGGCAAAGAACTGGAAACCAAGGAGGTGTCCATCCATTGGGGAATGGCTGAACAAGCTGTGGTATATGTTTATAATGGAATACTATTATGCCATAAGACAGGATGAATTTAGAAAAACCTAGAGAGACTCACATGAACTGATGCAAAGTGAAGGGAGCAGAACTAGGAGAACAATGTATACAGTGACAGAAATATTGTACAATCATCAGCTGTGAAGAACTAAACTATTATCAACAAAGCAAGGTTCCAAGATAATTAGAAGGGACTCATGATAAAAAATGCTATCCATATCCAAAGAAGAAACTGTTGGAGTCTGGGTGCAAATGAAAGCATGTCATCTTCCACATCATATCCTTCATGAGTTTTTATTGTATGTGTGATACATGTCTTCTGTCATAGCATGAACAAAATAGAAATATATATTGCATGAAAGCACTGGTATGGCCTGTCTCAGTTTATATGCTGTCTTGTGGAGAGGAGGAAGAAGGTTGGGAGGGAATCTGAATCACAAAATGTCAGAAAACAATTTTCAAAAATCATTTCTCCATGTAATTGAAAAAATAAATAAAAAGATATTGGAAAAAATGGACTTGTACCTTGAAGAGATTTTTATATATTTTGCATTTTTATCTCCAGTATTTAGTATTACACCTGGTTCATAGTACACACTTAATAAAAGTTTGTTAATTGGTTGATTGATTGGTATGTGGCCTTTTTAGCTCCTTTTGCTACCAGTGCTTTCCTGGCTAGGTGCAATTTATCTGTCTTGTATGTGTCCTACATATGTGCATGTTGTCTTCTACATTAATTAGAATATAAGCTCATTGAAGGCAGGGATTACTTTGGTTTTGTCTTCATATTCCAGCACTTAGCCTCGATTTTTTTTAAACCCTTACCTTCCATCTTGGAATCAATACTGTGTATTGGCTCCAAGGCAGAAGAGTGGTAAGGGCTAGACAATGGGGGTTAAGTGACTTGCCCAGGGTCACACAGCTAGGAAGTGTCTGAGGCCAGATTTCAACCTAGGACCTCCCATTTCTAGGCCTGGCTCTCAATCCACTGAGCTCCCCAGCTCCCCCCACTTAGCCTGGATTTTGATCATGATTGTGATGCCTTTGTTCTGGGTCCTCTTTCTTTCTCACGTTCTCTCCTTCGATGACCTCATCACTTCCTATGGGTCTGATGATCAATTTGTTATCTTTCTCCTCAAACATACCTCTGTTTTCAATTTCTTTATTTTTGTCAAGGATGCTACCATTCTTTAAGCCACCCAGTTTGGTACTCTCATAATTATCCTTGACTCTTCTCTTACTGCACCTATTCACTCAGTTGCCAAGCCTCATTGATTCTACTTTTTGCATCCGTCTTGTATTGTCTCTTTCTCTTTACTCATAAGGTTACCACTCTGGCTTTAGCTCCTATTTCTTCTTGCCTGGACCTCTTAACTGGTTTCTCTGCCTCCAATCTATTCCTCTCCAATCCGTCCTTCATAAAGCTGTCAGAGATTTCCCTAAAGCACAGACCTTAACAGGTTACTCCTCATAAATTCCATTGACTTCCTATTACCTCTATGATCAAAATAAAACTCTTCCATTTAGCATTTAAAACCCTTCACAACCTTGCTTCGCCTACCCTTTGAGCCTCATTCTTAGCTAGCATTTTTATAGCACTTTAATATTTGTAAAATGCTTTACAAATATTACCTCATGTGATTTTTTTTCAATAACCCCGAGAGGTACTTTTATCACCCCCATTTTATAGATGAGGAGACCAAGGCAGGTAGAAGTTAAGTGATGTGCCTAGGGTCATACAACTAGGAAATATCTGAGACTGAATTTTAATTGAATTTTTGATCTTCTTGATTCCAGGTCCAACTATCTGTCTCCTTCTCACCCTACTGGTGTGACCCTACTGGCCTTCTTTTGCTTTCACACAATACTCTTTCTTCTTTTTTCATGTATTTGTGCCAGCCACCATCTTTTTCCCCCTTGGTGGCTATGATGGACTCTTTCCTCACCTCGACCTCTTCCAGTTTCTAGTTTACTCTAAAGCTCAGTTCAAGTACCAAGCCCTTCATGAGGCTTTTCCTGAACTCCTTCCCCCAGCTTCCAGGGGCCTCACCCAAATTACCTTGTCTCTATTTTACACATATTTTTGTGTGGACATGTAATCCTTCTTGATGGAAGTAAGCTCCTTGTGGGCAGGCATTGTTAACGTTTTCTGTCTTTGCAGCCCTAGCACCTAGTGCAGTCCCTGCCACATAGTATATGGCTAATAAATGCTTATTGATGGGTTGATTCTAATGATCATAGCAGTACATTAACAAGATTCTATTGAGGCAGCAGCTGGGTAGCACAATGGATTGAGAGCCAGGTCTAGAGATGGGAAGTCCTAGGTTCAAATCTGGTCTCAGACACTTCCCAGCTGTGTGACCCTGGGCAAGTCACTTAACCTCCATTGTCTACCCTGACCATTCTTCTGCCTTGATTCCAAGACAGAAGGTAAGGGTTTATAAAAAAAAAAAAAGAAGATTCTATTGACAGTGGCATGAAGGATGAATTGTGAAAAGGATGGAATAGAGGGAGGAATACCAGGAAACCTCTTATAATAGTTTAGGTAGGGAAGGATAAGAACCCAGACAAGCTTGAGTATAGTTGGAGTGGAGAGGAAGAGAGAGGACAGATTTAAAAGATAATATAGAGATTATATTTATAGATTGAGAGAAAGGAGAGCGTATAGAACTGACTGATTTGAAAGATAATGGGGGGGGGAGGTGCAGCTAGGTGGCTCAGTGGATAGAGAACCAGCTCTGGAGACAAGAGGTCCTGGGTTCAAATGTGATCTGACACTTCCTAGCTGTGTGACTGCTTGTAAGACACAAGGTAAGGTGTTTTTTTTTTTAAGAAAACATCAAGAAAAACAATGAGATTGGAGGGAAAAGTAAGTCTAAAGAGGAAGATTATGAAATCAGTTTTGCAAATGCTGATTTTAGAATGCCAATGGTCAAAGAGTTAGTAGGAGAACCATGAAACTATAGTGTCAGCCAAGGGAAGATAAATTATCAATAAAGAAAGGATGGGCCATGGTATCAAATTCTACAGAGGTCAAGGAGGATGAGGACTGAAAAAAGGCCATTTATAATAAGTAGTGTTAGCAGAGTAGTAGTCCCAGAAGCAAGGGATCAAGGATTGAGTGTGTGGTTGAGCAAAAGAAGGCAGTGAGTGTAAACTGACAATGAAAAGTAGAAGAAATGAACCCGTTAGGGCAGACCCTTATAGCTGAGGAAACTGAGGCAGGCAGAAGTTAAGTGACTTGTCCAGGGTCTCACACAGCTAGGAAATATCTGAGTCTGAATTTGAACTGGTCTTTCTGACACCAGATCTAGTGCTCTATTAACTGTACCATCTATCCATCTTATTATATAATTTTATAAAGGGTTTTCCCCAATGAACCCTTGGCAATAAAAGATAGAAGAAAGTATAATAACTTGAAAGAGAAGCAAAGTCAAAGGAATATACATATATTTAAATTCTTACTTTCTGTCTTAGAAATAATACTTTGGTTCTAAGGCAGAAAAGTGGAAAGGGCTAGGCAATTGGGGGTTAAGTGACTTGCCCAGGGTCACACAGTTAGGAAGTGTCTGATACCAGATTTGAACCCAGGACCTCCCATCTTCAGGCCTGGCTCTCAATCTACTAACCCACCTCACTGTCCCTCCCCTGAATATTTTTTACTGGTAGGTATTTCCATGTTTATTGATGCAATTGAAAATCCTTCTGTTTGTGCCATTTGTGGTGGAATTTTCTAGCCCTTTCACTCTTTTCCAAAGAAAGATATAGGATTTGAAATTCATTTATTCATTCATTCAACAAATATTTGTTGAGCAATTTTCACATGCATTGTACCATAATATTCCATAAAGACTTCCTGGATGGTTGATTGAAACTAATCTGGTAGCAAAGTGGGTAGGGTACTAGACTTGAAATAAGTCCTGGGTTCATATCCTGCCTCAGACATTCAGAGCAAGTTAGTTAACCTCTCAGCATCAGTTTTCTCAACTATAAAATGGGATTAATAATAGCACCTGCCTCTCAGGTTGTTATAGGGATCAAATGAAACACGTTTTAACCTCCAAGTTCTATATGTTTCTTAATTGTTGGGAAGGTTTTCCCTATATAGAATGTTAGAGGAGGACCTTGGAAAATAGGACACACACAGCTCTAGAAAGAACCTGAGATTATGGAACATATAATGAAAGTACTTTACAACATTAGCTCCTAGATCAGTTTTGGAAAGTATCTCCCCTCAGACAATCTCATGCCAGCCCCTCCTTCTGCAGAGGAAGAAGCTGAGGTCCAAGGAGGTGATGTCACTCTCACAAGGTCATATACCTACAAACCTATTAAAATATTCCAGCAGTTTTCTGATTGCCTACAAGATAAAGCCCAGACTTAAATTAGCCTGGCACTCAGGGTCCTCTGTAATAATACTATAAGCTACCTTTCCCAGCTTTACTTCCTACTTTTTCCTTTATATATATACTGTACCACTAGTCCAATTAAAATATTTTTAATTACCTAGCCAACCCAGGGCCAGTCACTGATTCTCTTTCATCTGGACTATTCCTAGGTGGTAAGAGGCCCAGAGGAAATTCTACTATATAATTTCCCCCACTATTCCTCTCCTATAATATTTCTCTGTGTGAAAATCTTTTACAAATGGGAGAAAGAAGACAGTGCGATAATGCAATTGCCTTATCTTACAGATGAGGAAACTGAGGCACAGGGGAACCACATGACTTTGACCAAGGACCCACAGGGACTCTCATTTCTTATAGAATAATAATATTGTATTACATTCATGTTCCTCAATTTGTTTAGCCATGCCTCATTCAAAGGATGCCTATTTCGTTACCAGTGCTTTGCTACCAGAAAAAGTGGTGCATCAGAAGAATTTGAATCTAGATTGCTCAATTCTCAAGTGCAGCAATCTTTTTTTCTGTAGCATCCTAACAATGGAAAGAAATCAGGAAATGCCTTGCGTCAGAGGTGGAATCTCAGCTGGATGAGCTTTGAAGGAACTAGTGATTCCAAGACTAAAGTGGGGAGGGGGAACACTCTAGGTATAAGGATGGAATGTTTTTGAACAGAGATGAAATAATCAGCATTCTATGCAACAGAGCAGCTCAAGATCAGGGTAACACAGGTGTTTTATAAGGAGGAGGGGGTGAGCTTCCACTCAGGCTTCTGATTGGCTTTCTACCTCTGAGGTCACAGGCTCAGAGATGCCAATCGACCAGGAAACTGGAAGTTTCTAGCCTAGAAGCTTCCAGGCACAGAAAATCCAGATATGGGGGTTTCCAGAGGAGGGAAAGGACAGAAGGGAGGGGGTAACAGTCAGGAGTAAGGGGTGTGGCTATGGCACAGCCAGTTTGCTGTACAGAAAAAGACTAAGTCAGAAAAAAAACCCCACCAACATTTTTTCAAAACTACAATATCTGGTTATCATTACTGGCTATTGCTGGCATTTATTTAGCATTTTCCCATCCTTCTTTCTAAAACAATACGATTCTATGACTCTTAGATCTAGTCGAAAACATAGAACCCAGACCATTTGAAACAGAAAGGACCTTAGAACACAGAATATTAGAACAGGAAGAAATCTGAGAGAACAGAATATCCCAGCTAGCAGTTATCTAGTTTAAATTCTTCATTTTGAGATAAGGAATTTGAAGCTCAGAGAGGGAAGGGACCCACTCAAAGCCATTCAGTGAATTAGTGACAGAATCAACCCTAGAACACAGATCTTTCCACTCTTGATCAATTCAATAAACATTAATTGAGCATCTTTTATGTCCAAGGAACTGAGCCAGATGCTAAGGATAAGAAAGCTAGAAATCAAGTCCTGTGGTTTTCCCTTCATCACCTCAATATTAACTCCATTCATTCCAGGGCTATATGGTGAAGCAAAAATACCTATTTAAATGATCAGTTCTTTGTTGTTAATTTGAGGGGAGGAGGCTTGGGGGGGAGGAGAGAAGGAGACAAAAGGTCATTTCTAAGTAAGAAAATGAAGCAGTATCCAAAAGTTGGACATTTCTGCCAGGAATATGTTATTTGTGGTGATCACAGTAGTAAGGTACAATTTGTTCTTTAATATTGTGGTCTACAAAGAATATGGTATGGTGGGAAGTATATACCCTACTGGGGGTCAGAGGACCTCAATTAGAATGGATTCCCTGTTTGGCTACGGTGTGACCTTGGGCAAGTCACTTTCTCTCTGAGATTTAGTTCCTCCTCCATAAAATTGAGGAAGCATCTTGATAGTTATGATCCTATGATTTCTAAGGACCCTTCTGGCTTTGACCATATGTACTCCAAGGTTTCTTCCAGTTCTAGAAATGCTACGATCCTAAAAATTCTGCCTGAGTAGTCATTTAGTAGCTATGACTCAGACTTAAAAAAAAATTAAATCAACAGAGAGGAATATTTGGGGTCTTTACTGCTGGACTGCATTCCTAAATGTAACCTGTGCCCTATGACCAGGGGAAGGATCCTAGGATTCATTCTGGTGGTCTTGGGTCCCCGTTCTATGCTTGAGAGCCAATAGCTGCTTCCAGAAGGATTTCTTGGTGATGACCAAATCCTCCACTGAATTCCACTCTGCATTCTATGCCTTGGGAGAGCTTTCTGAAGCAAATGAAGCTGAGGTGAAAGATGCTTTTTTATGCCAAAATGAAAAAAAAATGCATTCACAAACATAAACACAATGAAAGGATGCACTAATGTGAAGTCCTCCTCCCACCTCATTACACTAACCTAGTGGAAGGTAACATGGGGATTTTCTTTACTCCCTCTAACCAAATCCTTCTCCCAAGTGAATTTCCTGGTCCCTTAGTCAGGACACTGCTCAGAGGCTGCAATCCAAGGAACCCAGGCTAAAATCATTTGCTCTGTTCTGTCTACACCCCATTCTCTGAGGCACTGAAAATGACCTGGTGTTTTGCCGAAGATTCTAATTTCTATTCTCCTCACCCTCCCATCCCGCGCCCCCCCCCCCCATTCCCCAGTTCTCTTTGCAGTGTTCCCATGTCATTCCCGGGATGTTGTCCTTACCTGTCAGGCTGAGAAAAGGGATTTGTAGATGAATGTCTCTCCAGTGGCTGGAAAAACCGCTTTTCCCAGGAGAGAGGGAGGTCTCAAAGCAGCCCCCCACCTCAGACAAGGAAAGTTGCACTCGCATCCTTGGTATTAGGAGGTGAGGTGGCCGAGGGGCCGGCCCGAAGCACCTGGCAGGGGGGCATGTTGGCATAGACTCCAGTGGCTGGCTTTAGGACTAAGGAGAACCATCCCCCTTAGAGCTGGCTGATTCCTCCTGGGGCGGCCAGGCAGGCGGGCAGAAGGTTGGGGGGGGTGGAGGGGGGAGGAGGGGGGAAGGGTGAGCAGGCTACTGG
>NC_058130.1:146286677-146300343 GCF_016433145.1 Gracilinanus agilis
GGGGGGACGCGCGCGCGGTGCGGGGAGGGTAGCGAGGAGGGGGAGGAGAATGCACAGAGACAGACAGAGCCGAAGCTGGTCAGTGGCCGTTCTGCCAGCTCTTGCTTAGAGCTCTCGTTCAGGGAGGGAGGGGGAAAAGGAGGGAGGGCGAGAGGACGAGGAAGGGCTCACTGCCGCAGTGAGGTTATCCAGCAGAAGGAGGGCTGTCTCAGCTGGCTGAGCCAGCTCCCCAGATGCTCTGGCTGGTTTTCTATGGCCATCGCCGCGGCTGGAGCACCCTGGCTGGAGTCGGGGAAGGCAGGGTCTCAGTTACCACAGAGAACTGCTAAGAGAAGCAGTTCTGTCCTAGGCTCTCTCGCCAGGGGAACCTCAGGCAGTCCTGAAGAGGCTTGTTTTAAGCATCTGCTGGGGCCAGTCCTTGGTGCATTGGGTATAAAATGACTAAGGTTAATTGGACTTAATTCACCATGCCATTATCACAAACAGCTCTTAGTGTGTTAGGCAGCTGTCATTAGCTTCCTCCTGCCAGGCTCTGGCTAGTGCCTTGTCATGATGGGGGTTCCCTACGACCACTGCCCCACAAAAGGCTGCTGGGGGAACTTTCCCAAGGAAGGGCTCATCATCACTGACTTGGGAATTACCCAACACTCCTGGTCATGACCAGCATCTGCCACCACCTCCAGTTCTCCCACTACCAGGGCTGAGATACATTTGGCAGCTGGGTCCTTCCTAGGATCCAAGCTTTCAGGGCTCCTCTACTGCCTAGGGGTGACATGACAGTTTTCCCTCTATGCAGCCTGGTGCATGGATTCCTGTCCACCATGAACTCTGGGAAGGTCCTGATTCCTCTCCAAAGGGGGAAAGGCCTGAGCTAGGGCAGAACATGAAGCTGCAGTTCCATTTTCAGGATATACTTCAGGTGACCAAGGGCCACATATTCTCCAAAAGACAGGGTCATTTCATTGAATCATAAAATCATAGATTTAGATCTGGAAGGGACCTCAGAGCTCTCATTTAGTCCACCTTTTTTATTTAACAGTTAATTCAGTTCAATAAGCATTCACTAAGTACCTACTCTGCCTGGAAATAAACCTATAAAGACAAAAACAAAGCAGCCCCTACCTTCAAGGAGCTTATATCCTATGGGGAAGAAATAAGAGGTATGCAGAAAAAAAAAAAGATACAAAATGTTTAGAAAGGGGGGCAGTTGGGTAGCTCAGTGGATTGAGAGCCAGGCCTAGAGACAGGAGGTCCTAGGTTCAAATCCGGCCTCAGACACTTCCCAGCTGTGTGACCCTAGGCAAGTCACTTGACCCCCATTGCCTACCCTTACCAATCTTCCACCTATAAGTCAATACACAGAAGTTAAGAGTTTAAAAAATTAAAAAAAAATGTAAAAAAAAATGTTTATAAAGTAATCCTATGGGAGAGGGAGAAAGCACTAGCCACTGTAGGAGGGGTGAGAATCAACAGAGACCTCATGGATTAAGATCATTGATAATGGAACAGTGAATTGACTCAACCATTCTGGAAAGCAATTTAGAACCAAAAATCATTAGTTTTCTTGACTGCCATATAACACTATTAAATCATATTGAACTATAGTCCATTACTACCCCTAGGTGTTCTTCAGACAAACTATTCTCTAGCTATGTTTTCCATCTTGTGCTTATAAAGCTAATGTTTTGTACTTAACTATAAAAATGTTTTATTTATCCCATTAATACTTCATGTTATTTGATGTGGTTCAATGCTCTAGCCTGCCAAGATCTTTTTGAACCCTAACTCATCCTAGCCTTTACTTAGTCTCCCAGCTTTGTGTCATCCTTAAATCTATGTCTTTATCCAAAAGACTAATGAAAGGTACTAAATAGCACAGTACCAAACCTGGAATTCTGGAGTCTTTCAAGTTGACATGGAACCATTAATGACTCAGAAGCAAAATAAAAAGTGAGTAGTTCTGTTATTTTTCTGATGTCCATTATCATCATCCTATCTACTCTCTCTCTCTCTTTTTTTTTTGATCCTCTTCTTTTTCCTTTTTTTTTTTTTTTTTTATATCCCTTACCTTCCGTCTTAGAATCAATACTACGAATTGGTTCCAAGGTAGAAGAGCAGTAAGGGCTCCACAATGGAGGTCAAGTGACTTGCCCAGGGTCACACAGCTAAGAAGTATCTGAGGCCAGATTTGAACCCAAGACCTCCCATCTCTAGGCCTGGATTTCAATCCATTGAGCCACCCAGCTTCCCCCCTTTTTTTAATAGAACTAAAAAAAATTCCAAACTTTTGGTTGTCTTCAGTTTTCCCAAACAACTTCAGATCATTCTGAGTTTTAGAACTCAAAGGTCCATGCCACCCTTTGTAACCATCTTCTGTCACCTGCTCTTATTTCCTCTGAACATCTATTTTAAAAAATTTAACTTGATCAATTTTAGTTCCTTGAACATTTACATTGCTGAGCTTCTTGAAATCAGGAAGACTTATCTTCCTGTGTCCAAATTTGGCTTCAAATAATTACTAGCTATGTGACCCTGAACAAGTCATCAAACTCTATTTACTTCAGTTCCTCATCTGTAAAATGAGCTGGAGAAAGAAATGGCAAAACTCCAGTAACTTTGTCAAGAAAACTCCAAATGGAGTCATGAAGAGTCGGACACAACTGAAATGACTCAACAACAACAACATTTGTATCTTCAGAATTTCATTCTTAAGAACTTTCATTCCCTTCTGGGCTATGAGATCCTACTTTTACTTTCTTTGAACCCTTTGAAAATTGCTCCCCCCAAATCCAAGGTGCTTGTCAGACAACATCATACCCTCTAGATTTCAGATTATGTTAAACTACATTTATCCTCATCAGTATAACTTGTCACTATCTTGAAGAGAGTACTGTTCCTATAAATTTGGAGAGGCGTATGTTCTCATTTAGATCATGGTTAAAAAGATTGACTTTAATGCTGATCTCTGAGAAAACCTACACTTTTCCATCCAAAGCAATGACCATTGGTCCCTCCCCTTTGCTTACCTGTCATCAATGATAAGATTGCCAAGGGAAATAGAGGGTCTCAAATGCCCAGATCTATACTGATAACAAAACAATACTCCAAACTACAGAATGACTCATTTAAAAAAATTCTTTTTTAAGTTAAGTTTTTGTTGGTTACATTAAAATTCCCAGATATCTCCTTCCCTTCCCAGCACTAGAGATGGCGTTGCTTGACAGAAAAAAATAAGTATGTATAAATTATGTCTTTCATGTTTCTATTTATCACTTCTTTCTCTGGAGGTAGACATTCACAGGTTATTCTTTAAACATTAATTCTGTGACTATATATAATGTTCTCTTGGCTTTATTAATTTTTCTTTCCATAATTTCATGTAGGTCTTTCCATGCTTTTTGGAAATTAACCTGCTCATCATTTCTTATGGCAGCCAAGTGGCACAGTGGAGAGAGTACAGGGCTTACAATCAGGAAAACATCTTTAAGTGCACAAATCCAGCCTCAGATACATATTAGCTGTGTGACCTTGGACAAGTCACTTACCTGTTTGCTTCAGTTTCCTCATCTGTAAAGTGAGCTGGAGAAAGAAAAGGTAAAACACTCCAGTATCTTTGCCAAGAAAATCTCAAAATGGGGTCACAAAGAGTTGGATACAACTGAAAATGACTAAACAACATGTCAGTGCCAGAGAAATGGTTGTGAGTCAGAAAGCTGGATTTTATGGGTTATTCCCTGTGCACAGTCCATATCCCACTCATGTAATAAGAATATAACTTGTCCTCTTTCTGAGCTTCTATCTCAGACATTCTTTCTATTCCTCTTATACTAGGCAAGAGAAGGTGACCTTCAGGCTCTTCTCTGCTTAGTACATGGTGTCCAGACAGTGCCTGCTCTGAGTGAATAAGAGATTTACTCTTGAATGCCTCTGGAAAGAAAAAGCAACAGTACCTTCATGAAATAGACTTAAAGATTCAGACAGTTTGGCTGTGTAGACAATGGTAAGAGGCTGCTCTCAACTACCTTGCAGAATGTCTATATATGTATCAAGCCTTGTTCTACCAGAAAGAGTACCCTAGTGTCTCCTAGGTGGGCACCTCCGTTTTAGATGGTCTGAGCATGCACTAAACTCCTATTACCTGCTATATCAATCACTTGGCAAAGTTTAAAGGGCTAAATAATTGTCAGCAATTATTACCAGTTTTTTCTTAGAGAAACCATACTCCCTTTCTTATAAAAGGTTATCTTTGCTGATGTGTTTAATAAGCCTACAATTCATTAAGTATTCTAACAGTTTGACTAACATGAAGTGAGATTGTATTGATCTGTAGCTTCCAGAATTTCCTTTGGGCTTCCTTCCTTCCTTCCTTCCTTCCTTCCTTCCTTCCTTCCTTCCTTCCTTCCTTCCTTCTTTCTATTTAACCAAAATTCACTACTCAGATTTGATAACTTAGATGTTTTGATTCATGCCATACCCTCATTTTGAATTTCAAATTTTTATTTGAGATTTTAAGTGATTTATTTCTCTGAGTTAACTCTCTACCCTCCAATTCACAGAGGGGGAAAAACTCATCTTGTTACTCTACATACACCTAAAAGTGTGCTAGGGCCAACTGAACTGGGAGACAGCTGATTGTTAAATTTTTAATATGAGCAGTTACATCTCTGAAATGGGCAAATGTGGCAAATCAGGGCTTGGTTATTGTATTGTTGATTGTTTAGATTTAAGGGGGAAAATGCTATTATCCTTCTGTACCTCCCAAAAGTCAGTTGTTAAATGTTTACCAGAATACTCTGATATACGTCACACCATTAAGTACTTCATAAATGGTGCGAGAATCAAATGAAAGAAAGGATATGAAATAGCTTGTAAATCAAATAAAGTAATAAAGCAATACAAGCTATTAACATGGAATGGATTTCTTTGGTTTCCCTTTTCCTCTATGAGAATGAATTCCTTGTAGAGTTTAGGACTCTGCTCTTGGAAGCAAGAGTTATCCCCATCTAATGCCATACCTCCACATCCCCATGAAGCATTCTGACACTTGGTATTGGTCAGGGTTCCCCCTACCTCCCCAATTTTGTTTACACATTTTCTCCTTTTATCAGATATTATAGGGCTGTGTTGGCAAACCTATGACATGGGTGCAGGCATGAGGGAGCAGGCTGCTCCATTACCCCTCTCCATGGCACCTGAAGACATTTCTCCTCACATGATCTGCCTCTCTGCCTAGCAGCCCAATGGGAGCACTCCCTCCCTCCCTTGTCTGGGATAAGGCTGAAGGCTCACATTAGGAATGCCATTTGGGCACTCAGTCTCTAAAGAGTTCACCATCACTGGCCTAGGAGATCTTGTTATATTTTTATGACATAAGACAATAGATGTAAACATGAATACTTTGGAACCTCAAAGCATCATGAAAACTGGCCATTTGACTTGAGAGATAACAATATGGTGAAGAAGACGTTGGATTTTGTGAAAGTGTTAACCCTAAGTCCTCAGTTAAGTTATAAAAGATTTAGAATTAATATGGAGGCAGTATTTTTGGACTGGCATCCTTAACTTCCCTCCCCCTCCTTGAATCTGGGACTGTATGAAGATCCCATGTGTTAGCTCTCCAAAGAAATAGGTATTAATTAGATAGAGGGAAAACAAAAGAAGTATTCTATCCCTTAATTTGCCAAGGACCAAAGGAAGAGAGGTAAACCTTTTGTTTACCTTAAACTGACCAAAAGAGGGAGTGCTTTAGTTATTCAGGAAAATATTTCATTTAAATCTCTATTATTCTGTTTGGTAATAAAAAAAAATCCTAAACTTAATCTTCATTTTACTTTACTATGGAATATTGTTGAGGTTTTTTGGTTTTGTTTTTGGATTTTGATAAAACAATTTGGAAGTTACTTACACAGAGAAGGAATTCCAATTAGCAAAAAGAACTCTACCAGCCTCAACATCCCTGCAGAAATACTTGAATATAAATAAATTGTCTCTGGCAAATTTTTGGCTAACTCTCAATCTAGATTATTTTCTTCCTCAAATTAGAGGAAAGACAATTGAGTTTAAAAGTCTTGGTTCTGTCTCAAATGATCTGTATGACCTCTAGCAAACCAGTTTGCCTCTCTTGAGTCAAAGTTTCCTATAAAATGAGAGAGGTAGGACCTCTGAAGACCCTTCTAGTTCTGACATTCTATGTCCTAAGATTTCTTCTAGTTCTGTTTATGATTCCATTCAATATAAAGTATTGATGTTATTACATAAGTATTTTAGGAATGCTATGCTATATTCCCTATTCCTTTTTTTAGTACAGTTTTTGCCTTGGGTGCTAGTTTGTGTTGATCCTATTGGACAGTGCCACTCCTCCCCTCCTTATCTTTCTTTTTGAGTTTGGAGGTCCTTATCTTACTAGATGGTTTCAGAACACCAAGTCTTTGAGAAACCAATTATGTCAAGTTCTTACTTGCTACTAAATGCCCTCAATTCACCTAGCTTTGGTACAGTGTGGGGACCTAGGATTGGGCACATAAGCAGAGATACAGACTATATTTGATTCTCTGCCATATTTGGGAATCATCAAGAATGTGATGATTCAATCTGATAGGCAACCTTACCTACCACATTTCCCCCTAGCTACCCACTCTCTGGTTCTTTGTTCTTCTTAGGATCTGACCTCCAATTCATTTTGTGGTTTTCTTCTAATTTTTAGTTTCATTTGAACCATCTCCTTTTATACTTTGGTGCCTATAACTTATTGCCAAGAGTTACATGGTGAAGTAGAAACTCAGTTTCCTCATCTGTAAAATGGTGGCACAGTAGGTAGGTAGAGTGCTGTCCCTAAAGTCAGGAAGATTCATCTTCCTGAGTTCAAATTTGACCTCAGATACTAGCCATGTGACCCTGGGTAAGTCACTTAACCTTCTTTGCCTCGGTTTCCTCATCTGTAAAATGAGCTAGAGAAGGAAATGGTAAACTACTCCAGTTTCTTTGCCAAGAAAACTCCAAATAGAGTCCTGAAGAGTGGAATATGATTGAAACAACTGAATAACTAATGTACCAGACACACAGTGCTAAGCATTGAGGATATACCCCACCCTCCCTGCCCTTCTTCAAAAACTCCAAACCCCCAAACAAAACAAAAATCCAGTTCTTGCCATGAAGGAGCTTATAATCTAATAAGGGAGATAACATATATACAACTATGTACAAATGATAGAGACAGATATATTGGAGATAATCTAAGAGGGAAGGCATTGAGATTAAGAAAGACCAAGAAAGATTTCTTGGAGAAGGTGAAACCTTTTTCTTTTTCTTTATCCAGTGGCTATGGCTTTTTATTTTTTTAATTTTTAATTTAACATTTTTTTCCCAGGGTTATGTGAGTCATGTTCTCTCCCTCCCCTCTTCTCTTCTCCTTCCCAGAGTTGACAAGCAATTCCACAAGCTTATACATGTATTATCATTCAAAAGAAGGTGAACTTTAAAGGAAACAAAGGAAAATAGGAGACCAAAGTTGAGAAAGAGATCCAGAGATAGTGAAAATGAATGGAGTCAGAAAATTGAGTGTCTTGTTTGTAGAACAGCCAGGAGGACAATGTCACTAGATCATAGGAAATGGAGAGGGCAGTAAGGTATGAGAAGACTTCCCTTTTTAGTTGAAGAGAAATGGCAGGTTATGAAGGGTTTTAAAAGCAAACAAAGGATTTTTTCTTTGATCCTAGTGGGAATACAGAGCAATTAGATTATTGACCAGGAGCTAGATGGCTCAGTGGATAGAATGCCAGGAAGATTTGAGTCTAAATCTGGCCTCGACACTGACTAGCTGTGTGACCCTGAGCAAGTCACTTAAACTCTAGAGAAGAAAATGGCAAATTATTCTGGTATCCTAGCCTTGAAAACCTCATGGACAGTGCTGGTATGATCTGGTTCCCAGGGTCTTGAAGAATCAGGCACAACTGACCAACAATAATGGTTTATTGATAGCAAGGTGACATAGTTAGACCTGTGCTTTAGGAAGATCAGTTTGACAGCTGAGTGAAGGACGAACTGGAGTAGGGAAAAGACCAGCAGGCTATTATAATAATGGTCCAGTTGTATACTGATGAGAGCTTGCATCTGAATGGTAGAAATGTCAGAGGAAAGAAGGGGGCCCCTGAGTCCTGGCTCTAACACACTAGTATTTAACTTTGATGCTGGTTCTGGCTCTTCTTGATTCTGACTTTGACCTTGCCTTGGGAAACTGTTGAACTCAATCTTGATATTATTAGTTCTGAAAGTTATGTGTTGATTTTATCTTAGCAAACCAGATCCCTTCTGGAACCACTGTTTCTAGAGGTCTTCCCAAATGTGTTCAGTCTGGAAGCTGTCTTCCTGATCCTTCCTCATACTTCCCTCAGGCTTTGATGGAAAGTAACTCTACCTCACCCCCTTCCTTGCCCTAGGGTCCCAAGAGCCCATGGTCAGCCTGGGTATCTCTTCATCCAGTCCTTGGCTCTCTGCTGCTGCCAGGTGGTCAAGTGGAGCACTTGGACCCAAGTTTACCCTCCCAGTACTGGCAGCAAATGCTCACCTAAGGCTCTTTCTATGAGGTCTTTCTTACATGGTCTTAGGGTTAGGGGTTTCCAGAAAAGGCATTTTGAGGCAGGAATCTGATCCTTGTTCAAATAGGATCATCTAGAGAGACTTGAGGCAGGAGGTAAAGTCCAGAGCAGACACCAAGGGTTATCAAAGGAGGACAATAATATTTGTATTTTCCATCTTCAAACTGTCAAGACAAAGACTCTTTAGAAACTTTCAAGCACTAGATAATTGTGAATTGTTGTTGTTATTATTACAGGTCTGACTTTGGCTGAAGAAATGAAGAGCAGTGTCAAGAACCAGGGAGTCAGTCAGTTAAGTCAGTAAGCAATGTGATCACTATGTATCGGGCACTGTGCTAAGCATTAATGATACAAAGAAAGACAAAAAAGGTCCTTCCTTTTCTGCCTTGGCTGAACATTACTTGGAATATTTCTTCAATTTGGGGCACCATGTTTTTTAAGGAACACTGACAAGTCTGAACACATCGATTCAGTCCAGCAAGTTTTTTATTTAAGTACCTACTATGTGCAAGGCACTGGCAATTCAGAGATAAAACCAAAAAGTAGTCCCTGACACAAGAAGCTCGCATTCTACAGGACTAGGATTGGCAGTGGCAAAATATAAGATGTATGAAATCAAGTGCAATGTAAATATCCAATTAATCCTGTAGATAACTTGTTTGTTCATACAGCTGTTTACATAGTGTCTTGTCCTTTAGACTGTGAGCTCCTTGAGTGAGGGATTATCTTTTACCCCTCTTTGTATTCTCCAGCACAGTGACTGGCACATAGTAGGTGCTTAATAAATGTTTATTGATCAACTGAATAATTGAATGACAAATATAAATTAATTTCAAGAAGGAGAGAGTGTATCAAGAAAGAGCTGGTGAGACCTGAGATGGTACTTTGAAGAAGCTAGGGATTATGGGAGGCAAAAAAGGCTGTGAAAATGATCAAACAGCAAAAGAAACATTTACCGCTAGAAAATTTCTATGGGAACAATCAGCAGAGTACAGAACCAACAGGAGATTGTGAGATCCAAGCATCTACATATAAAACTTAAAAAAAAAAAGGGAATTGGTCTGAAGCTTTGGAAGAACTTAAAAAGGAATTAAAAAATCAAATAAGACAGGTTGAAGAAAAATGGGAAAAAGAAATGAAAGTAATGCAAAAAAGAAAATAACAGCTTAAAAAGCAGAATTAGTCAGCTAGAAAAAGCACAAAATATGTATAAACATAAATATGGTATATAAATACACATAAATATACAAAAATACAGTATATATATAATTTACATAGTAGAGACTTAATAAATATCTATGTGATTAAAGGCATAGAGGCCTAGGAGGCTCAGTGGATTGAGTGGATTGCTTAGAGGCAGGAAGACCTGAGTTCAAATTTGACCTCAGATACTAGTTGTGTGACCCTGGGAAAGTCACTTAATATCTATTTGCCTTGATCCACCTGAGAAGGAAATGGCAGACCTCTTCCTTTGCCAAGAAAATGGTCCATGGGGCCATGAAGAGTCAGATACAACCAACTGACTAAGCAACAACAATATGGGAATAAATTCCTATTCAGGTCTGGATTTGACAATAGTTTTGGGGGGTCCTTTCAAAAGGCAGAATTTAATGAATCTAATCATTTTGGCTGCATGTATGAGACAGATGAATCGATAGTCAATGATCTAGAGGTGTAGGTTCTAGATTGGCACTGGAGCCTTGAGAATAAGCTTCCCTTGGTTTCACTGATACTCTGTTGGGGAGGACATCCCTTCCCAGGAAGATAAATAATTATTCTGCTTTGTTTTGTTTTCTCAATCATTTGGCCTTCATTCTTAGTTTCTCTCTCTCTCTCTCTCTCTCTCTCTCTCTCTCTCTCTCTCTCTCTCTCTCTCTCTCCCTCTGTATGTGTGTGGTGTCTCTTTTTGTCTCTGTCTCTCAGCAACTAGGATCACTGGATCCAGAATCAGAAAGATTTGAGTTCAAATCTGGACTGTGACACTTGGGAAAGTCACTTAACTTCTGTTTGCCTGAGTTTTCCATCTGTAAAACTAGAATAATAATAGCATTTACCTCCAAAGGTTGTTGGGAGGATAAAATGAGCTGATGTTGTAAAGTGTTATATAAATGCTTGCTGGTATTACTATTTAATGACATCAAGGACATACTTATGGCTATATAACTAGGTATTTGGACTGAATGCAGGTAATGAAGGAGAGAAAGATTTTCTCTGCACAGTGATTTCTGGTTACTTTATAGGCATGAGGTCTACTTTCCCCTACATTTGGCAAAATGAGACATTATATCTAGGGAGAGAATCATCTTTGACAAAATTACTGCCTGGTCATAATAGCGACTGGCTATTTTCCTTAGGTCCATCTTACATTTTTATATAAATGTAGTCATAGATAATTCTCTCCTTAAGAGAAATTTGAAGCCAAAGATACTTTATAAATCCCAGTTCTCCCATTAGAGTAGTCTAATTAGTAGGTAGCATACCACCTAGATAGCTGAGGGAGAGAATGAGACCCTGTGGCAATTGTGGTAATGACAACTTGGACTAAGGAGAGCAAAATGGAAATGAGGAAGAAGTGATAGACATGAGAGATACTCTGAAAGAAAGAATAACCAGAATTGATATGATGGATGAGGGTCAGGTCACCCAAGGGCAGCCTGGTAGGTATAAGAAGACTTGCTCCTGAGGGACCCTTTCCTTCTCATCTTCCTTTTATCCTCTCTTTCAACCTCCAGGCTACCCAGACCTCTCTGGACAGGTAGAAGGAAGGACAAGGAGTGAACTTACCTTTTGATTTGCCTTATGTATATCTTTCCCTTACCTAGGGCTTCCCAAACCCATGGGGGCATCAGGGCCAGTCCTTCTAGTGAGATGGGGGACCTTCATCCAAAATCCTTCTGGTGTTACCATCTGCCCTACATCTATGTCTTCTAGACTCATGGGCACTATTATCTGGAGTTCTGATAGGACCTACTGTCCCCCTAGATCTCACCATTTGTCTAGGCACTGAACATTTAAGACTTTGAAACTTTCCATGTACCATGCAGATGAACTCTTTTATATGTCTTCTCTTTCCCAATTATATATAGTTCCTTGAAAGATATATATATATATATATATATATTTCCTTGAAAGAAAGGAGTCTCTTACTTTTTTCCTTTGTGTCCCTAGCACTTAGCAGAGTGATTGGCACATGGTAAGCATTTAATAAATATGTTTTCATTCAAGAATGAATAGGCATTCCAAAATTTTGAGACTGTGTGAAAAAAAGAATGGCAATATCATAGACAAGAATCTAGGTATCCTGCCCTCCCAGATTATAATTCCATTTCTACTTCCCTAGGAGCCTTTCTATGTATAGCTTCTTCGGATTGGGCAATGAAAGTGGGGAGCTGGTTAGGGTTTAAAGATGAGTGGTTTATATGTATTGAGCTTATAGTAGCAGTAGACCATCCAGGTGGTAGTGGGATTTCCAGATAGTAGTGCTCAGAAGGCAAAGGAAGATGGGGGAGTGGAGCTTAGGTGAGAGGAAGAAACTCAGTGATACAGAAGTGAAAGTTCTGAGTCAGAGGGAAAGAATGTAGGCAGAAAGAAATTCAGAGGATTGAGAAATTAGCCCTGGTGAACACTCACTATTAGCTGTCTTCTGTCCTTTTACAGAAGCCTTTGGTACAATCTCATCCAAAGGAGAAGTATTTTGCTTATCTCCGACCCACACCTGTTTCAATCAGATAACATATGTTAAGGAGTGTCATGGTAGTCCATGGGACTCAAGGTATTCCTCTTGATGCTTGAGCCAATCTAACTCTTTTGTCAAAGACTTTACTGTCAGGGGCTCCATAGGTGAATGAAGAAGGCTGAGTTAAGGTAGGCAAATACCTCATTCTGTGTAAGAATGGCTTCCCTGAAGGGAAGGGGCAGCAGGAAAGCACTGGATATAGTGAAAGGAGCCCTGGACTGGCTTTTACTCCCATCCCTGCCAAAAACAAGTTATCTGATCTTGGACAAATCACTTATCAACTGAGACTCAGTTTTCTTGTTACAAAGTAAAGAAGTTGGCCTAAATGGCATCTGGGAAATCTCCCAGCTCTAATATTTATGGCCCATCCTGTCTTTCCAGGCTTATCTCAAGGTTCTGCCTTGTTTCACCCAAATGTGGACCACCTACTGTTGCTTATATGTGTCTTTTGCTTTCTCATCTCCATCAATTAAAGATTCTTGTTTCCCCAGGCCTAGAATGCCCTCTCCACTCCCTCAGATTGTTGAATTCCTTGGAAGCATAGTTCACACAACATTCCCCCTCAGGAACTATTTCCTGCAACCCCAGAGCTGATAATGACCTTTCCTCCTTGAGATTCTATCTTTTTTTTTAAGTTCAATTAATTAATTAATTAATTAATTAATTAATTATATTTCCCCATGGTTACATGATTCTTGTTCTTTCCTTCCCCTCCTCCTGTAGCCAACAAGCAATTCTACTTCTGCATATAACAAATATTAGTTGAATTGAAATATTCTCCTCCCCTGTGAACAGGAGGTGATGAGTTTCAGTCAGGATCTGACATTATAGTTTGTTGTTGCTCTGTCCTTTCTTCAGTCCTTTCTGACTGTAGGTGACCCCTTTTGGGATTTTCTTGGCAAAGATACTGGAGTGGTTTGCCATTTCCTTCTCCAAATCATTTTACAGGCAAGGAAACTGAGGCAAACAGGGTTAAGTGACTTGCCCAGGTTCACACAGCTAGTAAGTATCTGAGACCGGATTAAAATTCAGGAAGATGAATCTTCCTGGCACACTATCCACTGTATCAGGTAACTGACTGCTATTATAGTTACATGAGGTAACGGTGCTCTGGCCACAAGCCTCAAACTGGACCATCGTTTTCTTCCCTTTGTGAGTTGCTGTGGCTGTCCCAATCAGAGCAGAACTGCTACAGGCTTGATAAGAACTGAAGGGCATCAGACAAGAGCCTTGCCTGAAGGCATTTATTCCTTAGAGGTGTCTGGGTCTCATTATTCATAGTGTAATAGTAAGGGCTTTGGACTTCTATGGATCTTATATAGATTTAGAACTGAAA
>NC_058130.1:146301385-146309929 GCF_016433145.1 Gracilinanus agilis
TATATATATATATATATTTCCTTGAAAGAAAGGAGTCTCTTACTTTTTTCCTTTGTGTCCCTAGCACTTAGCAGAGTGATTGGCACATGGTAAGCATTTAATAAATATGTTTTCATTCAAGAATGAATAGGCATTCCAAAATTTTGAGACTGTGTGAAAAAAAGAATGGCAATATCATAGACAAGAATCTAGGTATCCTGCCCTCCCAGATTATAATTCCATTTCTACTTCCCTAGGAGCCTTTCTATGTATAGCTTCTTCGGATTGGGCAATGAAAGTGGGGAGCTGGTTAGGGTTTAAAGATGAGTGGTTTATATGTATTGAGCTTATAGTAGCAGTAGACCATCCAGGTGGTAGTGGGATTTCCAGATAGTAGTGCTCAGAAGGCAAAGGAAGATGGGGGAGTGGAGCTTAGGTGAGAGGAAGAAACTCAGTGATACAGAAGTGAAAGTTCTGAGTCAGAGGGAAAGAACGTAGGCAGAAAGAAATTCAGAGGATTGAGAAATTAGCCCTGGTGAACACTCACTATTAGCTGTCTTCTGTCCTTTTACAGAAGCCTTTGGTACAATCTCATCCAAAGGAGAAGTATTTTGCTTATCTCCGACCCACACCTGTTTCAATCAGATAACATATGTTAAGGAGTGTCATGGTAGTCCATGGGACTCAAGGTATTCCTCTTGATGCTTGAGCCAATCTAACTCTTTTGTCAAAGACTTTACTGTCAGGGGCTCCATAGGTGAATGAAGAAGGCTGAGTTAAGGTAGGCAAATACCTCATTCTGTGTAAGAATGGCTTCCCTGAAGGGAAGGGGCAGCAGGAAAGCACTGGATATAGTGAAAGGAGCCCTGGACTGGCTTTTACTCCCATCCCTGCCAAAAACAAGTTATCTGATCTTGGACAAATCACTTATCAACTGAGACTCAGTTTTCTTGTTACAAAGTAAAGAAGTTGGCCTAAATGGCATCTGGGAAATCTCCCAGCTCTAATATTTATGGCCCATCCTGTCTTTCCAGGCTTATCTCAAGGTTCTGCCTTGTTTCACCCAAATGTGGACCACCTACTGTTGCTTATATGTGTCTTTTGCTTTCTCATCTCCATCAATTAAAGATTCTTGTTTCCCCAGGCCTAGAATGCCCTCTCCACTCCCTCAGATTGTTGAATTCCTTGGAAGCATAGTTCACACAACATTCCCCCTCAGGAACTATTTCCTGCAACCCCAGAGCTGATAATGACCTTTCCTCCTTGAGATTCTATCTTTTTTTTTAAGTTCAATTAATTAATTAATTAATTAATTATATTTCCCCATGGTTACATGATTCTTGTTCTTTCCTTCCCCTCCTCCTGTAGCCAACAAGCAATTCTACTTCTGCATATAACAAATATTAGTTGAATTGAAATATTCTCCTCCCCTGTGAACAGGAGGTGATGAGTTTCAGTCAGGATCTGACATTATAGTTTGTTGTTGCTCTGTCCTTTCTTCAGTCCTTTCTGACTGTAGGTGACCCCTTTTGGGATTTTCTTGGCAAAGATACTGGAGTGGTTTGCCATTTCCTTCTCCAAATCATTTTACAGGCAAGGAAACTGAGGCAAACAGGGTTAAGTGACTTGCCCAGGTTCACACAGCTAGTAAGTATCTGAGACCGGATTAAAATTCAGGAAGATGAATCTTCCTGGCACACTATCCACTGTATCAGGTAACTGACTGCTATTATAGTTACATGAGGTAACGGTGCTCTGGCCACAAGCCTCAAACTGGACCATCGTTTTCTTCCCTTTGTGAGTTGCTGTGGCTGTCCCAATCAGAGCAGAACTGCTACAGGCTTGATAAGAACTGAAGGGCATCAGACAAGAGCCTTGCCTGAAGGCATTTATTCCTTAGAGGTGTCTGGGTCTCATTATTCATAGTGTAATAGTAAGGGCTTTGGACTTCTATGGATCTTATATAGATTTAGAACTGAAAGGGCTCTTAGGAATAAATAAGCCATTTTTACAGATGAGGAGACTGAGGACCAGAGAGTGACAATGACTTGTCCAAAGTGACAGAGCTTGAAGTCAGAAGACTTCAAACTGAATTGCAGCTCTGACATTCAGATACAACAACTCAGATCTTCCTAACTCCCAGTTCAGCATTTTATCTATTCTTCCCCCTGGCTATCTAGCCCAATCATTTCATTTTACAGATGAGGAAACTGAGGCCCTGTGACAAGAAGTGACTATATCTCAGTACTAGACAGATAGGAGGTGCTTAATCAATGCTCAATGATTGATTGTGCTAGGGTAGACAGGTAATGAGTTTCAGAGACAGGATTGGAACTCTGAGTCTACAGACAACCTTCTTCTAATCTGAATAGCTATGGCAATCAGTCAAGGTTTGAAATACCAAAAAGACCTTCAAACTTAACTAAAATCTTGGGGACATTTCCAAGGTTCCAAAGTAAATAATTAGAGCCTAAATCAGAAAATTCAAACTTTATTTTAAATTTATTTTTAAAACTGTATTTTAAAAATGCTCTTTGAAGTTTAAGAATAAAACCAAACAATTTCCTGTTCCAAAGGGCTGGAGAGATCATCAGAATATAAAGGGACATGGACTATAAGTGATAAGTAATTCTGTTCTCCATTGGCCTAATGAATATTGGTGTTGATGATCCAAGTTTTATCTTAGAGCCTGAATCTTTCTCTTTCTATGTGTCTCTCCTTTTGTGGATTCATCCTATTGTGTTTCGGACATCCTTCTTGCCTCTCTTTCCTCTTGATTCTTTTTCTCCTTCTGTAACATTTTTGTCATTCTCCACTGAACCCAACCCCAAACCTCAGACATTCTTGCTCTAATTCCCTACCAATAGTGATAACTGGAATTTCTATAGTACTTTCAGATTTTGCAAATCACTTTATATACCTCATCTCACTTAAGCTGCATAGCAACACCATAAGATAGGTACTATAGGTATCATTATCCCCATTTTCCAGAGGAGGACACTGAGGAAGGTTAAAGGATTTAGCTGTGATTACATTACAGGTAAGTGTCAGAGGGAGGATTTGAAGCCAGGTCTGCATGACTCCACTCAGTGACCATGATGCCTCTGTCTCTTCTTCAACAGATAATAAACTTAAAGTATAGTACTTGTTTTTCCTTTTCTCCCCAGTAATATTTTCCTGTGTTTTTTCCTCAATTACAAGTTTTAGAAACAATTTTTAACATTTGTTTTCTGACAATTTGCTAGTCATATTCTTTCCTTCCTTTCCTAAGTATAGTAATTCTTTCTATTATTCACTGGGCAGTTAAATGCTGCCTAGAAACATCTCATATTATGGTACTTAACTTTTTACATGCATCTCTTTTGTTTACCCACCTAGATTTGAGTTCCTTGAGCTCAGGGGCCATTTCTTTTAGCCTCCATAGTGCCCAGCTCAGTGTATTTCTATGCTAGATAATCAATCAATCAATAAGGGATTAGAATGCCCTAGTCCCTGTGGACAAAACTAAGGCTATTGGGTGGAAATTGATAGGAGGCAGATATAGGGAAAAACTTTCTAACAGCACCTACTAGCTACCTAATAATGGAATGAACTACCTCTGGAAGTGGGGCTGGTGCTGTAGGTTACTCTTTCCTGGAGATCAATAAACAAAAAGGGAATGATTACTTGCCAGGGGTTTGGTTTGGGTACAGATGTTCTCCAAGGTCCTTTCAACTTTAAGATTCTATGAAATAGCAAATGAAATCTATACTCCAGTTGGGGAATAATACTGAGAGATGGCCTCAGAGTCAGGGATATTTGAACTGATGTAAGACCTTGGAGGCATTTGGCTTTGCCACCCTGGACAAATCACTTAGCCTCTCAGTATCCTCAAGCAGCTTTCTAAATCTAGAAATTGGGAAGCAGCGGGGTGACTCATTGGATGGAGAGCCAGGCATAGAGATGGGAGGTCCTAGGTTCAAATCTGACCTCAGACACTCCCTAGCTGTGTGACCCTGGGCAAGTCATTTAACCCCCATTGCCTAGTCTGTACTCCTCTTCTGCCTTGGAACCAATACACAGTATTGATTCTAAGATGGAAGGTAAGGCTTAAAAAAAAATCTAGAAATTGCTGAGTATGTAGTAATAATAATGATCATGATCATGATAAAAGCATTTGTAAATATTAATTTGATCCTCACAACAACCTTGGGAGGTAGGTATTATTATTATTCCCCTTTTTTTTCAGATAAAGAAACTGAGGCAGGCAGAAGTGATGTGACTTGACCAGAGTCATACTAGTGTCTGAGGCCAGATTTGAGCTCAGATTTTTTTCTAACTCCAGGTCCAGTGCTCTATCCCCTGTGATACATAGGCCCATTCTCAAAAGGGTTTTCCTATACTGGTGAAATTAGAAGTCCAGTAAATATATATGTAGTTTATATTTATATATATTTTATAAAATATGTATTTTATATTTATTATATATAGCGTATACAGTATATATGTAGTGTGTGTATGTATGAGAGACAGAGAGAAAGAGAGAGACCATGACAGAGATAGAGAGAGGGCAAAGCTCTATTGATTTGAAAAAGTAGATGGTAGGGTAATATATATTTCTTTCTGTATTTTAAAAAACAGAGTAAGTTGCTTTCAAATAGGAGGAGGAAAGAAGACTGGATTGCAATTAGGAAACTGGGCAGCACTTCAATAAAGAAACAAAGTCCGTCTCTGAACATTAGCATTTCCTCAGTGATGCTATAATGTTAAGAACTCAGCACCACAACCTCTGAAGTGCCAAAGTTGCTCAGCCACAGGGCAATGGAAGAGACACGTGGTGGAAACAAGTAGATCGCATCATATTGTCAAAGATGAGATAAGCAAGAAGGGATGCAAAAGGTGTCCTCTAGGAAATAATTAATCAGAATGGGAGAGGGGTGGATTGTGTTATCAAAAAGGAGGGAGGATAGATGGATAACCTGAGGGATGCTCTCATGCTCAAGGAATGGAAAAAGATAAAGTAAGCTCTCCAGGGTATTGGGCGAATTCTAAAAAAAACCCCAAACCTTCTCGCTCCAGCATTAGTGGTAGTAGCTATGTATGCCATCTGTACAGGGCTAATAAATGCCCTTAGCAATGATCAGCACTATGTTTTATTTTTAAAAACCTTTACCTTCCATCTTATAATTAATACTGTGTATTGGTTCCAAGGCAGAAGAGTGTTAAAGGCTAGGTGATGGGAGTTAAGTGACTTGCCCAGGGTTCATACAACCAGAAGTGTTTGAGGCTAGATATGAACCTAGGACTTCCCATCCCTAGGTCTGACTCTCAACCCATTGAGTCACTCACCTGCCCCAACACTATGTTTATAAAGGTGCATTGGGGGCAGCTAGGTGGCTCAGTGGATAGAGCATTGTGCCTAGAGGTCCTGAGTTCAAAGCTGGGCTTAGACACATCCTAGCTATGTGATTCTGGCCAAGTCACTTAACCCCCATTGCCTAGCCTTTATTGCTCCTCTACCTTTGAACCAAAACATAGTATTGATTCGAATAGGGAAGGTAAGAGTTATTTAAAAATAAATAAAGATTCATCAGATGCTATGAAAAGTCAGAAGCCAAGTCTGGGTTTTTTGGAATGAATGTGTATAGAGGGATGTTTAAAGATAAAGGACAAAGAATAAGAACCACAGGGCCATAGGTTTAGAGTTGGAAGGGGTCTTAGAGATGGTTTTATCCATCATGGAGCAGAAACAGTGCTGGTTTTTAAGGCAGAGGACCTGGATTCGAATCTCAATTTTTGGCAACTGTTGCCATGACTGACTACCTGTGTGAATCTGAATGTGACCCTGTGGACTTTATGCATAAAACAAGGAAGGTGGGATTGTATTAGGGAAATTATGCTTGAAAGCACTAAATCTCTTTTCTTCTACCCACATCACCCACATTGGACACACGGGGAAACCGAGGCCAAGACCAAGTGGTGACTTTGCCAAGGTTTCATGCCTGTGATCAGCAATGGGGCTGGAACTCAAACCAGGGTACCCTGATTTCAAATCCAATCCTCTTCCCAGTGTGCCTCCCTGCTGAATTTGGTTTGAATAGTGTGAATCAGTGGATGGGAAGGATATCTCTGTGGTGAGTGAGTAGGCATGTGTTAGACTGACAATCTCCAGGCAATCTGTGGGTGTATTTCTGGCCTTTAGGGGCAGATCCTGGAAGGGATTGAATTGCCCTCTAGAATATACTTCAATTTAGGGAACATAAGGGTTGTGGAAATGAAGGCAGTGAAGAGGCTGGATTGGATGGGGGTGGGGAAGAGCCTGAGCCTTCAGACAGCATGAATAAATAGCCCCTGGGTCCTAGTGCCAGTGTTTAGAGAATGACTAAGATTTTAGAGACCTTGAGCCACCATCCCCACCTGCTGTTGCTAGCTGACGTCTATCTAGTGCTTTAAGGCTTGCCAAGTTCTTTCCATACCTTATCTCATTACAGAACCCCCTACAGATAGCTGAGATCTGTCATCCAACCATCTTGTTTTACAGACAAGTAGACTGAGGCCAGAAAAGGAAAGTGATTTGTCTGGGATCACACAGGGAGTTAACTCAGCCCTGGTTGGAGTACTGTCCTCCCACACCCTCTTCCCAGGACTATCTTTTAAGGGACAAAACCCCTCATTATTTTATTTATCTTAGCTGATACAGAAAGAACATCTTTCTGGGATTTGTCCTTGCTCTTTCTTCCTTCAGTTTTAAAAAATAAGAATATCTTTTATTTAGGTTGCTCTTCTTTTCTCTCTTCTCTCTGCCCTTCTCTCCCTTTTTTCTTTCCTGGAAAGGGGAAAACAAAGGAGCTTACACTGCAGGCCTTTAATTTATGGAGACACTTCAAACTGTCGAAATTTTCCACTCTTCCCATCAGAATCTCTAGCTGCCTTTTAAGGGCGAGTGGAAATGCTTGATGAACTCTCTGAGCATCTCTGCTGAAAATGATAAAACGACAAATCTCGAGTACGAATGGCCTGTTATTATACGGATACCCTGCGGTTACAGTGGGCAGGGAAGGGTGGGAGGGAGAGTACTTGGGAGAAAGCGGGCTTTCTTTCTGTCTGTCAAGATGAGGAAAGATGGAGAAGGTACAATAGGCAAATGCAAGTATCTTAATCTTCCCCATTATGTTTGTCGGTTCCAGAAATGTCTTTTTGGCAAGTCATTTGCCTCTTCCCAGAGGAGGCTGTGTTTCTCCCCTTCTTCTTATGGAGTTGTCATGTGCTAGCTAGGATGATGGAGGCTGTGTGCATGCACCTCAGGGAGTTCCATGGCAGTCCCACTGCTATAACTCTGCTGCCACACACACACACACACACACACACACACACACACACACACCCCTTAAATGGTGAGAAGGAAGCCTCTCCCTTCAGTGGGGACCTCACAGCACCCAGCCACGTTTTTATGTTGCCTTACGTTATACACATAAAGAATGAATCTTGTTCTCTGCCTTGGCCCCATTTTGTAGATGAGAGAATGAAGAACCTTAGAAATGAAATGACTTGTCTACCATTTTAGAACAAGAAAACAATAGCCTGAATCATAGATCTATAATTGGAAGGAACTTCAGAGGCTCTCTAGTCCAATTCTGTCAATTTTATAGATACTGATTCAAAGAAATAAAACTTGAATTCAAATCTTGCCTTGGACACTTGGTAGCTGTATGACCTAGGCAAGTCATGTAAACTCTCTGGGCCTCAGCCTCCTCATCTGTAAAATGAGAGAGTTGGACAAGATAGCTTCCGAGTTCCCTTCTTATTCTAAATCAGTGAGTCAATTAAAATGACTCTCTTCAAGGTCACAAAGATATCCCAGTAGAATTTGAATCCAGATTCTCTGGATCCAGAGTCAATACTCTTCTGCTCCTTAAAGACAGGCCAGGGCTCCTTTCGCTCCTGAAACATAATCTGTATGATATGGCAACCCTGTTTAGAAAGAACAAGTTTTCCCTGAGCAACTCACTTAACTCCCATTGCCTGGCCCTTACCACTCTTCTGCTTTGGAACCAATACTTAGTACTGATTCTAAGATAGAAGGTAAGGGTCTAAAAACAATAATAAAAAAAGAAAGAACAAATGTTTTATCAGAACAATGAAGACAGAGTTCTTAGGGCCACCACACACAGAGTCATAAACATACACCACACAGAGACAAACTCTGGGGCTCTGGGAACATTGCCTCCAGGAAAATGCACCTTGAAAGGGGATTTTCCAATGTGCTGAAGAACTTAGGGTCCTATATACACTTTTGGGGAATAAAGGACAGGAAGGACAATTGATTGGCTTGACAAGGGAAGGAGAAGTCCAGCCAGGGCCTAGGTACGATGGGAGAAACTTTTTTTCCCATTTATTAATATTTATTTTTTAGAAAAGTTAACATGGTTACATGATTTATGCTCTTACTTTCCCCTTCACCCCCCCCACCTCCCCGTCCCTAAGCCAATGCGCATTTCCAATGGTTTTAATATGTGTCATTGATCAAGACCTATTTCCAAATTGTTGATATTTGCATTGGTGTGGTCATTTCGAGTCTACATCCCC
>NC_058130.1:146312786-146320120 GCF_016433145.1 Gracilinanus agilis
GCCATGGCCAATATGCATTTCTACTGGTTTTAACATGTGTCATTGATCAAGACCTATTTCCAAATTGTTGATAGTTGCATTGGTGTGGTAGTTTTGAGTCTACATCCCCAATCATGTCCGTATCAACGATGGGTGAAACTTTTAAGAAAATGGGGACTTAATATTTTATGATATCTATTAATTCAATCTAAGCTGAGATCACTGGGTACTTTAAGGTTTACAGTTCAGTCTAAGACAAGGGCCAGGCTGGGATTTCCCTGAAACGCAAGTTCCCCAGGGATAAAGGTAAATCTGGGGATTCCATAAAACAAGGGCATCAGACACAAAGCCAGGCTTGAAGACAGAGCCTCTGATTCCCCATCTAGGGTCCTTTCCACTAGCTTATGCTCCCATTTCACCATAAACTTCCTTTTCCTTCTTTGCCATTTCCCCCCCCCCCCCCCTCCCAAACTCTCCCCTAAGATCTAATGATGAAGGTCCATTCAGGGATCTCTGGCTTTAAAGGAGAAAATAAAAAATCAATGGAAAAGATAGCTCCACATTCTTTAAGTAAGATATGGAAAAGAATTTCAGAGCTGCTGAAAGGCCACATATTTATCAGTCCACTTTTCATTTATTCATTCATTCGGCATGCTTATTTAATGCACCATGCTAGGCACTAGGAGAGACCCAAAGATGGCAACCAAGAATAAGAACGATGGACATTTCTGTGGCGCTTTCTGGTGAAGATCCAGCCCTAGATTTTGGAGGTGAGTGGATCTCGGTTCATTTACCAGTCTGCTTTTAGTATCTGAATATTCTCTCCGGGCTAGACCCAAGCTGCCCGAATGAACGAATGAACGCTTGGCACAAGCCCTCAGGCCCTCCCCTCCTGTCTGTCCCCATGGTGACGGAAGACAGAGCCAAAGTCGGCCCGCTCCTCCCGTCTGCGGCTCGATCTCCTCTCCAGTCCCAGACTCCCCTCCAGTGCAGGGCTGGGGTGGGGGCGGGGCCACAGGGCCAAGGATGCTTTGGGCTCCACCGAGGATTGCGTATCTAGACGTTGTCTGTACCTACGTACTGTGTAGGGACGCGTGCATTTGGGCTCCTTCCCTAGCCCGGCCGGGAAATGGGAGGAGGCTAAAATGATGAAGCTCTCCCCTGCAGCCCCAGGCTCCCCACTAACTGCAAACTAATAGATCCGCTAACAGCCGGGAGGAAGCCGACTAGAGCAAACACTCTATTCCCCGGCTGCCTTCTTAATTGCTGGCTATTTGTTAACTTGCCCTTGACAAATTAATTCCTAATTCTTGGTGCTAATCGCCAACCTGTCGGGCTCCTGTGGGTTCCCGCAGTTAACTGTTAACTCCCGCTTCGGGGTCCAGCAGTCACGTGAGCTGTAGCCCAGGAAGCCCAGGACCCTCTTTGAGGGAAAGGGGCATGAGAGAATCCTTCCCACAAGCACTCTATTGGGCTTTGTCTGCAGGGATTCCAAGATGGTGGTGGTGGGGAGAATGAATTCCCTTTCTCTTTTCCCTTCAATAATTCTGTCACCAGCCACCTTTGTGGTATGGGAAGATCATTGGGAAAAAGGAGGGTTGGGGGCAGCTGAGAGACTCAGTGGATTGAGAGCCAGGCCAAGAATCAGGAGGTCCTGGGTTCAAGTGTGACCTCAGACACTTCCTAGCTATGTGATCTTGGGCAAGTCACTTACTTACCGTTCTTCTGCCTTGGAACCAATACAGAATATTGATTCTAAGGCGGAAGGTAAGGGTTTTATTTATTTTTTTAAAAGGGCAGCGAATTTAAGTGCCTTGTCCAAGGTCAAATAGGTAGTGTCCGAGGGGAGGAATTGAACCTGTGTCTTCTGACAGCAGAGAAAGTTCTCTTTCTGCTGGACTGTTTCCTGACTAATGGGATCTAAGATGAAGAAGTACGGATCATCTAGTCCAAGTACCTCATTTTACAGATGAGGACACTGAGGCCCAGAGAGACTAAATAGATTGATCAAGGAGATATTGGTAGTAAGCCTCAGAGATAAGATTTGAACTCAGGTCCTCTGACTCCAGAGTCAGGGTTCTTTCCTCTGGCTTTGCCTGAATGTGTGACCCTGGGTAAGTTACTATATCTCTTTGAGACTATTTCTCTATCTCAGAAATGGCAATATTTTTATAACTAACCTTCAGGATTTTTGTGAGGTAAGTGCTTTGTAAACTTGATGTAAAACGCAAATATATTTTTTAAAATGGCTGTTATTATGGTAATCTGTGTGCCTCAGGTTCTAGGTATAATCTTGGCCCCTCTCCCCCCAATTCACTCCCTCTTGGGCTCATTTTTGTCCCCAATCAGAGTTGCCTTTGGGAAATCAGACTCGGAAATGAATTTATTTCTAGGTTTTCACAGATATGAATCTCCAGGCCCCATGAAAATACTCAAGTAAAAATGCATAGTTTGGACGCACAGCAATCTATCAATGATCGGTCAGATTCCTCCCCCACTCCTCCTGCCTCTCTATGATGTCCCAACACCCCAGACTCAAGGCAACACCCTGTTGCTGGGTCCTTTCTTGGAATGGAAAAGAAATTTGGGGTTGCTGGTGAGGGCAAAATCCCTAGGTTCCAGTGAGCCTGTGGCAGAGAAAGCTGCTCAGAGGGGCCCTAGAGAGGCAGAAAGGATTGGCTACGATGGACTTCTCAAGCAGTCTAGATGTTGAGTCATTTCACTGGGACCTCATTTGAGATTTCTTGGCAAAGATACTGGAGCAGTTTCCCATTTCCTTCTTCAGATGGAGTGAAATAAAGGCAGTCAGGTACAAAATACGTATTTATTTTTTTAACCTTTGCCTTCTGTCTTAGAATCAATACTGTGTATTGGTCCCAGGGCAGAAGAGTGGTAAGGGCTAGGCAATGGGAGTTAAGTGACTTGCCCAGGGTCACACAGCTAGGAAATGTCTGAAGTCAGATTTGAACCCAGGACCTCCCATCTCTAATCCAGTGAGCCACCCACAGATGCCCCAACTCCCATATTGAGTATTCTCATGGAGGGAGAGGGATTTGACTTAGGTCCTCCTGACTCCAAGCCCATTTTTCTATCTGCTATGCTGCCTAGCTGAAGTCATACCGGTAGAAACCCCAGCTTTCTCCTCCACCAGAAAGCAGCAGGGATGTCCCCTATGTTTGATAAGCACTCCTCCCCTCTGTCTCTTAGCATCTTTATTTTGTGTATCTTTAGGAATAAATGCTTGCTGATTGATGGGTGACTTTGTGTAAATAGAGCAAAGAAGCTTGTCAAAAAGACTTTGACCTTCAAGGAATTCAGGCCTTGCATTGTTTGGGGTCAGTGAATGCTTTTACTTCTGGGCAAGCACCTCAAACACTGATCTATGGAAGACAGGTCTTATTTTTGGTGTTTCCAAGGGGGTGGAGACCTCTACTAGATGATCCTTTGGTCTGTGTGCCTATTTTGGGGGGAGTGACAGAAAGGAGGCAGAAGATAAAGTCAAGTTACTCAGATTCCCCAAGTCTAGGACCACTGATAAGAACCAGTTAGAGATTGGTCTGAATAGACTCTTATCTGAGAGGCTGATTCTTACTCCCATCCACCCTTTCCCCCACTATGGCCAAGAGCAAGGAGAATTTCTTGGGGAAAAGATCCCAAGGACAAGTTTCACTAAAAGCGGGAGATTGGCAGGTGCCATCAAGGGCAGGCGAGAGAGGTCAGTTAAGGAAGGAACACAGAGTCTAGAGCCCAGGAGGCCAGAGATAATGAGCAGACAGTGCAGGAGTAAACTATTGTCCTAGAAATAGGGCTGGTGATTTCTGTCCTGTTTTCTACTGCCTGCTGAACATGGGCAGAATTAAAGCCACAGGTATTGATCGTGACCTGGAGAAGGGCAGCAGTCTGCAGATGAATCCAACTTCTGATTGTGACAGCTGCTGAGTTCAGGGTCTTTGCCTTTTCACCCAGCTTGTTAGGAGATCTATGGTGGAAATCTCAGATTATTGTCAGAATATGGATTTGTCTTCCAGGAGCACTTTATGAACTGATCTCAGGCTCCCAGATCATAGGAGTGTCTCCAAACTGGTTTAGAGTCAAGAACATGCCAGATGTAACCCTTTTTCTGACTTCATATATGCATCAGAGGTAAAGGATGGGCAACAATCTGGTCTCTTGAAGGGGTTTTCCTAGTGTAGTTTGATGAAGATGTGATGAGGAAGGGAGTGAAAGCTTGTGAAAGACAACTTCTGAAAAATGGAAGAGGGGCTGTGGTATCAGGGTCCAGTTTTATGGAGGATAAATTGGTGTCTGTTGAGGAACTAGACATGTGCCAGATAGAGGAGAAAATTCTTGTCTAGTGGTAGAGGTTGACTTGGCCTTTGTTGAACCATTGGAAGACTTTTTTTTAAACCTTCTGTCTTAGAACCAATACCGTGTATTCATTCCAAGGCAATGGAGATTAATGACTTGCCCAGGGTCACATAGCTAGGAAGTGTCTGAGGCCAGATTTGAACCTAGGACCTCCCATCTCTAGGTCTGGCTCTCAATCCACTGAGCCACTCAGCTGCTCCTTGGAAGACTTCTTAAGCTTCTTGAGCAACAGGTTGTTATATATCACACAAGCAGATTGCCATCATAGTTGGTGACATCAGGGACAGGTGAGAAACATTGGTAGCAAGGGGCATGAGCAGAAGTGGAAAGCATAATTGAATTAAGAGGCTATGGTTCAATTCTGCTTGTGGTGGTGGAGGGAGCATTATTTTTTGGGAATCCCTGAAGGCTGGTCATCTTGCTGGTTCTTGGGAAAGCCCATGAGGTAATTAATGCTGGTGCATTTGGGTCACCTCCTTGTCTGGCCAGTGGTTTGAAGATGATAGATGTGAATCTCTAATAGATTCTCTCTCTTTTTTAAATCCTTACCTTCCACTTTAGAATCAATACTGTGTATTGGTTAAGACAGAAGAGTGGTAAGGGCTAGGCAATGGGGGTTAAGTGACTTGCCCAGGGTCACACAGCTAAGAAGTGTCAGTCAGATTTGAACCCAGGACCCTCTGTTCTCTAGGCCTGGCTCTCAATCCACTGAGCTACCCAGCTGCCCCTTCTCTAATAGATTCTTGAAGCAGCTAAGTGGTATAGTGAATGGAACTTGAGCTTGGAAGTCAGAAAGACCTGAGTTCAAATCCTAATTCAATACCTAATAGTTATGTGACCCTTAGTAAATCACTTAACCTCTGTCAGCTTCAATTTGTTCATCTGTAAAATGGTAATGATAAATAGGACCTATTTCTCACAGGAATGTTGTATGGGTCAAATGAGATTTTATACACATACATATTCACTTTCAAATAATATATGAATGTTAACTATTTAAACCTTTAAATAACATAAATGATGGCATACATGTGTATGTAAAACCTTCAAGTAAGAGACAAATGTTAGCCATTATGAGTAAGAATAATAAGTAGGAAATGAGCTTGCCCTTTGATTTAAGAAGCCACCCTCTAGGCAAACAATGTGGCTAAATAGATATTATATCTGCTGGGGACAATAGGCAAGGTCCATGCTTTGTCAGAGGCTAGGTAATTCTGCAAAGATTCCTGCCCTAGAGGAAAGAGGAATCCTCAATATGGATGCGTCAGAATATGTCTAGCAGCTGAGCATAGCGGTGCAATTCTTTCATCGATGGAATTTTCCCAGGTTTTAAAAAGTGTCCTGATTTCCACTCCACCGCAGCCCTAAGCAGAAATGACTAGTGGAACTCCCAGAAGCCATTTTTCTTAGGAAATATGGATGCAGGTTGCACCTAGAAATAATCCATTGACCAAGCTAACCCCAAGAGAGCAAACAGGAGCTCACAAGAAAGGCAAAGGACTGGGGATTCTTCAGTGACACTGAAGACCACTCCTCATTCTCATTCCCACTCAGAATGGGATCCCCAGCAATGTCTAAATGACTAGCATTGCTAGCGTCTGTATTAAGTGCCCTGCATTGAGCAAACAGCCTGCATCTGTCAGTAGATCAATCAATCAAGGAACATTTTATTAAGCACCTATTCTGTACCAGCCATGCTTCTAGGTGCTGGGGATACAAAGACAAAGGTGAGAATATCTTTGCCTTCAAGGAGCTTAGCCTAGATGGGCAGATGACATGTTTATACAGTGGTAAAAACAAAATTGATACCAGGTGGGGCTAGTAGGTGGTTCAATAGAGAGAGAGCCAGGCTTAGAGATGGGAGGTCCTGGGTTCAAATTTGACCTCAGACACTTCCTAGCTAAGTGACCCTGAGCAAGTCACTTAACCCCCAATTACCTGTCCCTTACTGGTTTCCTGCTTTGGAACTAATACTTAGTATTGATTCTAAGACAGAAGGTAAGGTTTTAAAAAAAAATCAATACAAGGCGATTTTGAGAGAGAAGGCACTAGAAACTGGGGTGATCAAGGGAAGGTGCTGCTCCAATTGAGCCTTGAGGGGAAAGTAGGGATTTTGAGAGAGAGAAATGAGGAGGGAGTGCCGGTCAAGATTGAGAGACAATTAGTACAAAGACCTAGAGGCAGGAGATAGGGTACCATGCATGAGAAACTACAAGAAGGTCAGTTTAGCTAGACCTGGATAGAGGAGAGTAAATTGAAATAAGGCTGGAAGGGTAGGTAGGTTGGAGCCAAGTCCTGAAGGCTTTTCATTACCAAATAGAGATGTTTATACTTGAGCCTGGAAGTAATAGGGAACCACTGGTATTTGTTGTGTAGGGAAAGGTCCCATGTTTAAAAGGCAGAACTACGTATAGATGCTATCTGCTTTAAATCTTTGGCTGCTATTGATTGATCTCTATGCTGATATTGTCGCAGAAGTGGAAATATACTCTTGTTTTCCCATAGGAAATTTTGAATGCCAGAACATTTGGAAAAGAGAACATGTGCAGTTCTTCTCATCGCCTCTGAGAATTGAGAGCATTTATATTTTCCTGAGGCAAAGATTTTTGTCAGAGAAAAGGAAAGATTTCTAGTATAAAAATGCAGTGGTTCTGGAGCCTGGGTGGGGAGCGGGGCTGCTGCTCTGCTTGCCTTCCTCCATTAAGGGACCCCTATTTATCAGCTTATGTGGGGGGACTGGGTCCAATCTTGGAGGAATCTCTTTTGAAAGAGAGGCATCAGACTCTTTCTGGATCAGTGACTAATCCTCATAAATTCATCTCCTTCCTCCCCTTGCGAGAGAAGGAAAGAGAGAGAGAGAGAGAGAGAGAGAGAGAGATGGATGGAAGGAGGGAGGGAAAGAGAGAGGGTGGGGGAGAGAGAGAGAGAGAAGGGAAGAGAGAGGAGAGGATAGAGGGGGAGAGAAATGGAAGGAGGGAGGGAAAGAG
>NC_058130.1:146323039-146340926 GCF_016433145.1 Gracilinanus agilis
GGAGAGAGGGTGGGGGAGAGAGAGAGGGAGGGATGGGGAAAGAGGAGGAAGGGAGGGAGGGAGAGAAGGAGAGAGGGAGAGAGAGAGGATGGGGGGAGAGGGAGAAGGAGTGAGAGGGGAGGAGGAAGGAGGAGAGAGAGGGAGGGATGGGGAGAGAGAGAGAGAAAGGAAGGGAGGGAGAGGGAGCAAGAGACTGCTGTGTCATCCCAGCACTTCAAGCCCATTACTGCTATCAGAGCCCTCATGTCCCATCAGAATTGGCCTTGGGTCCTGCGTTTGGGGGTGGGGGGGAGGGAGGGCTTACTTGTTTACCCACATTACACTAGCACATGCAGGAACCAGAAAAGGGATAGTGTTGGAACCCAAGGAATAGCTCCGGCATTGACAGAGTTAACAGATGCCTTGCAGAGGAGTCTGAGGTCTGTGGGTTTCACTGATGCCAGGAAAGGGTGGAAAATGCTTTGCTTTGCACTGGCCAATGAGAGGGACAGGGGAAAAGGGAGAAAAGGGAGAGAACAAATGAGGAGGTCAAGTGCTAGGGTTTCAGTTGGAGTGGGGAAAGGAGCTGAATACTAAAAGGAGGAAGGTAATAGGACAGCCTCTAAGAGAGAAGCAAAGGCACCAGCAAGGGAAATCTGGGATGTAGTAGCTAGATGGAAAGGGATAGACACAGGCAGATAGTGCAAGGATGGATGGGTCACTGGGCAGAGGCAAATTTCAGAGCAGAAAGGGGCTGAAGCGCCTTTGGACATGTTGGAGGCTCTGTGTGTCCCTCAGATTAGGAAAGGGCTGTTGTTCTGCTAGTCCCTGACAGCTGGCGGTAACCCTGAAAAGACTAGAGAGGCTCTGCTTCCAGGATGGGTCTTGGCCCTGGAAGGAACAAGCAGGCATTACTCCCCCGAATTCTGGCTGTAACATCATTGTTACTTAACTGTTTATCTTTAAGGGGAAATGATGTTGTGGGTGGAACTGAGGCCACAGTCTGTATTTTAAATAGATTCCAATGTCCTACTATCTCAGCACTTCCTGCCAAGGAGCTCTTCCGAGGGAGCTGATATCAGAGTGAATGAGGATGGAAATGTATTGAGAGCTGCGGGAGATGGATTGTTCTTTTATGTGATATCTCCTGAAGCAAGGGAGTGGATGGGACGGGGAGGCAATCCATCTAGAGATGGATTTTTTTGAGAGAATGGCCAGGGAATTGGAAGCCTTTAATATGCGTATGGGGCAGCTAGGTGGTGTGGAAGATGGAGTGCCAGGCCTGGAGCCAGGAAGACTGATCTTCCTGAGTTCAAATCTAGCTGCAGACACTTACTGGCTTGGGCACAAGTCACTTAACCCTGTTGGTTCTTCATCTGTAAAATGAGCTGGAGAAGGAAATGGCAAATCACTCCAATATCTTGGCCAGGAAAACTCCAAATGGATTCGTGAAGATCAGATATGACTGAAGAACAGTAACATGTGCGTGATCACCTATGTGGCATGCTCCAGGAAACTAGAAGCTTGACACTGATAGATGATGGGGTTGGTGGACCTTCTAATCATCTAATACTCCTGAGACCTTCTACTTAGAGAGCTGCAATGGTGGGGAACTCACCACCTATTTGAGAATAAGGCCTGTTTCATTTTTATCTCCAGATCCCACCCTTAATAATATCTTGGGTTGGAAGCCTGTTGCTCTTTTCACTATGTTATACTGAAGGATAATTCAAAGACAGAGCCTTTGAATAGTCTAGCCTTTTCCACTTTTTACCAATTTTTTATACTTTGTTTACACTGGGAATATTATTCAGTCACCAGTAATTTTTGAGCACTCACTGTGCAGAGCCAGTGCCTATGAGAGGCACTCTGGGAGGCTGCAAAGAAAATGGCAGGTGAAAACTCTGTTAGCTTACTGGAAGAGTCCTAGAAATAATGTTGTGAGAGGATTGGTATTCACTAGGGCACACCCTGGAGCCCCAACATGGGTTAGTCTCACTTTTCCTTTTGGTAGGTGCTTAATATATCCTCTTTGAATAACTGACTTCTCCTGTTTCATGATCTAGCCAAACTGGCCTTCTTGATGTTTTTTACACATGGCACTCATCTCCCAGCTCCATGCCTTTAAACTGGCTGTCTTCCATGCTTGGAAAGTACCCCTTCCTTACCTCCACCTCACAGAGTCCCTTACTTCTCTCAAAACCCAGTTCAAGGACTACCTTGTACATAAAACTTCTCCTAATCTTCCCAGCTAGTTACTCGTGTCCTCCTTCTCTATACTTTCTTATATTTATTCTGCATATACTTGTAAAGGTATGTATTTTTAAAAAATAAACTCTTGCCTTCCATCTTTGAATCAATACTCTGTATTGGTTCCAAGGCAGAAGAGGAGTAAAGGCTAGGCAATGGGGGTTAAGTGACTTGCCCAGGGTCACACAGCTAGGAAGTATTTGAATCCAGATTTGAACCCAGGACTTCCCATCTTTAGGGCTGACTTTCACTCCACTGAGCCACCCAGCTGTCCCCCACACTTATTTTTTAAACTTTTTTTTGTAAACTCTTACCTTCCAATACTCTGTATTGGTTCCAAGGCAGAAGAGAAGGAAGAAGCTAGGCAATTGGGGTTACATGACTTATTCATGATCACACAGCTAGGGAGTACCTGAGGCCCGATTTGAACCCAGGACCTCCTGTCTCCATCCCTGGCTCTTTATCTACTGAACCACCCAGCTGCCCCCATAAGAACAGGTTTATGATTCATACAGCAATACACACTCAAGTACGATCCTGAGATTCCACTCAATATGGTCACATACACAGAATCTTGGCCAGCCTCTATTCTTCCTACATATCATACAGTTACGCCAAATAGTTCTAAGAATATCATTTGGCTGTCCTCTAAGTACTGGTGATTGATTTACCTGTTATAGTACAAAAACATTACTGAAGAGTTAGAATATATTGAGACTTCAGGAAGACTCTGGGACCCCCTCTATATGATTGTGTTATTTTCCCCCCAAAAGAATATAAATTTAAGAGCAAGTTTTGTTTTCTTTTTGGTTTTGCATCCTTAGCTTCTACCACAGTGCTTAGTACAGAGGAGGTCCTTAATAAATGTTTTTTGGTAGATGTTTCTAATAGACAAATTGGGGTTTGATAGAAGGAAAAAACTTCTTAACAATAAGAGTTAGGGGGCAGATGGGGAGTTCAATGGATGGAGAGCCAGGCCCAGAGACTTAGCTCTAGGGTTCAAATCTGGCCTCAGATACTTCCTAGTTGTGTGACCCTGGGCAAGTCACTTAACCCTCATTTTCTAGTCCTTACCTCTCTTTTGCCTTGGAACCAATACACAGTATTGATTTTAAGGCAGAAGGTAAGAGTTGAAAAACAAAAACAAAAACAAAATGCAGAAGAGCTGCCCCAAAGTGGAATGGACTGCCTTAGGCTGTGACTGGAAATATTTTCCACTTATCACATAATGAGTGGATCCTTGTTCAATTGTGAATTATATTAACTGGTCTCTTAGGTTCCCTTCAATGCTGATATGCTGCGATTCTTGGATTGAGGGGGAGTACTTTGCATTTTTGGTCAGGCTAAATAATTCTATGTTCAATGTTTTGTTAGCTTGAATGCTTGCATGGGATTTGAAGATCCAGCACAGCTTGCTTCCCTCTAACATAATGTGAGCTCCTTGAGATCTTGCTTTTCTTTTTGTATCCTAAGTGCTTAAAAATGCTCATTCATTCATATTCATTACCCATCCTAATTTAATGATGTGAAGACAGAGTTAGCTAATGAATTGTTACAGCATCATACAGTGAAATAAAAAAAAAAGAGAGAGGACCAAGTGTCAGGCAGCACGTGTTCTAATCCAGAGCCATTAACTGTGACTTAGTAAGGGACAGTCTCTATGAACTAGAGTTTCCTTTGCAGTCAAATGTAGCTAATGGCACTGTTGTAATAGATACATAATAGATGTCGTTGGGTTCCATTGATATAATGAGTGGCCCATGAAAAGGAGGACTGGACTTGCAGTCAGAAAACTATAACTCATGTTTTATTCTGGACCTTTGTAGCTATGTCACTAGGCAGAAGTCACTTCATGTTTCTGAGCCTCAATCTCCTCATCTATAAAACTGGGATCATAATACCCATTCCCCAATCCATAAGGCTGTTGTAGTAAAAACCCTCTGTAAACTGCAAAGCATTGTAGAAATGTAAGTTATGGTTATTATTGTAATAAAAGCAACTTAGAGAGAACAAAACCCCCAATGCAAATATGGGGTTACAGCCTTCTATTTATTGCTATTAAAAGTTCCCAATAGTCTTTAAATCTACGTATCCTAAATAATAAAATTCAGTCAAAATGGATATATGATTTAGACATAAATGGTGATACTTATTATAAGTAAATTAGGGGAATATAGGATAGTTTACCTGCCAGATCTATGGAGAAGGGAAGAATTTATGACAAAACAAGAGATAGAGAACATTATAAGATGTAAAATGAATAATTTTGAGTATATTAAATTAAAAAGGTTTTGTACAAATAAAACCAATGAAACCAAGATTAGAAGGGAAGCAAGAAACTGGGCAAAATTTTTTAATTTTTGAAATTAGTTAATTCGAAATTTAATTCAAAATTTTGAAATTTAATTAATTTGAAATTGAAATTAAAATTGAATAATTTTAAATTTTGAAATAATGAAAAAGGCCTCATTTCTTAAATATATAGGAAGGTATTCAGTCTTGAAAATGATCAGAAGAGTGATGTTATATAATAGAAAGAGAAGTTGACTGCTAATAAGGAGACTCAATCTTCAGTCATTGTCCATAGGACAGTTATCCATTGAGTTTTTTTCCATAGGAAGATCATTTTATTCTATTTTCTTGTCTATAAAATGAAGAAGTTGGACTAAATGACCTGTAATGTCCTTTCCTGCCCCAAATCTATGATATGTGATCTAAATCATCAGTCGATAATCAGTGAGTCAGTAAGGATTTAGTAAGTGCCTACTATGTGCAGGGCTTTGGGTTAAACACTGAGACTATCAAGAAAGGCTAAAGATAGTCCTTGCTCTCAAAGATCTCACTAGCTTCAAGACATGAATTTGGAAAACTGTCCTGAACTTGTAAGGTATGTGGAAGGCAATAACTGTATTGCTGTCCCAAGAATCAGTTTGGAAAGCCCAAAACCTGTACTGAGTCTTTTTAGATTTTATATATGAAATGATTATGGGATGACTTAAGCATTGTTCTTTTGCTCTGGTTTCTCTTTCCCAGGAACCAGTCTCCTTTTAGCCTCTTTCCTTTCTAACCTTGCTTTTCCTTGCCTTCCCCCCATAACCTCCAACCCCCCCCCCCAGCTCCCACCTTTGAGATAATGCAGACATGTGTTATTTTTCCTTCTAGTTCCTGCCTTGTGGCTCCTTCTTGGAGATACTCTGCAAGGTCAAAGCTGGGGAGGAAATCACTTCTGGATGATAGCCATAAATCCCCAGTTGAGCTCAGGGAATTTGGCTCTCATCTTCCTTTTTGGGAGCCTCAGAGAAAACACCACCTGTGTAGAACTCTTCTGTCTAGCCCCTGGGGAGGAGAAGATCCTCTCCCCTTAAGGGAGATATTGAACTGGTTCAGTGCCAGAGAAATGTACTGCTTATTGCTTCCTACACTTGATATGAATGGGGCCTCTCGTATGCCTGATGGTGTAGGAAGCTGATGTTTAGGGTTGGCAGTGCTGAATGGAGATGCTGCAGCAGTGCTAGTGGAATGGACTGTGAGGTTGCTCATTTCCACCTGACCCTGTGTGTATTCTTCATGTATACCCTTGGCCTTGGAAGTCTCACATTTAAGTCACTTCTAATATCTTGGAATTTGGACCTGTGCATGGATCAGCTTGGCTCACCAGGCTAACACAGAGTGCCCCATCATCAGCCTGTGTTAGGGATTAGACCTCTCCTCAACACATTTAGTGGAGCCTCCTACCAAGAGATCCAGGCACAAATGCTACAGTTATGATAATAAGGATGATAGCAGGAATACTACTGTGCTGTAAGGAATGATGAGCAGGATGATTTCAGAAAGAACTATAAAGACATTACGTGAACTGATGCAGAGTGAAATAAGCAGAGTCTGGAGAACACTGTACACAGTAACAGTAATGTTGTATGATGATCAACTGTGATAGACTTCGCTACTCTCAGCAATACAACAATCCAGGACAATTCTGAGGGACTTATGAGAAAGAATGCTATCCGCCTCCAGAGAAAGAACTCTTGGAGTAAAAATGCAGATGAAAACATATGATTTATCTCTTGTTTATTTGGGTATATGATTTGGGGTTTTGGTTTTAAAAGATTATTCACTTATGAAAATAAATATATGTTTTGTGTGATAATACATGTAATAACCCAGATTGAATGACTTGTCAGTTCCAGGAGAGGGGAGGGGAGAAAGGAGGGAGACAACATGGATCATATAACTTTGGCACACTTATGTGGAAATTTGTTATTAAAATAAAAAAGAAAACAAAGAAAGTAGAAAAAAATGATGATAGCATTTATATAGTACTTCAAGGTTTTCCAAGTACTTCAATATGCTATCTTACTTAACTCATTAGATGAGAATGAAGCTAACGTGTAAAGTTAGCTGTAAAATGGAGTTCCGTAAGCTAAACTCCCTTTTCCTTTTAACATTTAATTGGAAATTAGAAATATGTTCCACAAGAGGGAAAAAGTTGAGAAAATCAGAGATGAGATGAACATATGTTCTCACGTTCATTGCCAACTTGCCAGTATGGCTGCCCTGTCTCTCATCTACTTCTTCCCATTCTTCAGGTTAGCAATGTTAAGTAGTGTCAGTGGTAGCCTGGTTCTAGGCTGCTGCCAGAAATGTGTGAATCTCTATGGAGGCTGTTGTAGGCTTCTCTACACATTGGTATTTAGCACATTGGAATTATAAGGCCCCTCCCAGTTTACAAAGCCCTTTTTATGTACTTTATCTTATTTGGTCTAGCCGAGAGGTAGGGTGGGCAAGTAATATTTTCTTTATTTTACAGATTAGGGAATGAAATCAAGAGAAGTCAAGAGAATTGTTCCAGGTCACAGCTAGCTAAATAAGTTATGAGTTCCTTAGCCTGCAAGTGCCTAGCTGTCCACTGAACAATTTTCATCCCATGCTGATCTATCCCTTTTGAATTGAGAGCTGCTGTAACAGTAAAAGTTTTCTATGGCATTTTGTAGTATGTACAGATGTTGTTTATGTGGCACTCCCATGTTCACATCTGGTTATTTTCACTGCCTGTCCTAGATAAGCTCATCTAAAGCTTTTCCACAAGAGCAGTTTTCTGTTTACATCTGGCTTTTATTTGATTTTAGAACAAGCATTCAAGGCCTTCCACAGTCTGGCAGCCCCTTACCTGTTTAGTCTTAACTTGTGGTACTTACCCCATATACCATGTTTCAATTAAACTGATTTGCCCACCATCTTCTACTTTCCTGCTTATGTTCTTTTGCTCACTTTATTCCATTAGGTTTCCTTCCCATCTATTCTCACCTTCCACCTATATGCCACAGATTTAAATTCTATCCAGAGTGTGCTGCTAATGTTTAACAACTGTCTCTTGGGGGTAAAAATGTATGCAGGACATACTTAAAAAAATACACCACTTTATTTTCTTTTTTCTTTTCTTTCTTTTTTTTTTTTTTTAAAAAAACCTTTACCTTCTGTCTTGGAATCAATACTATGTATTGGTTCCAAGGCAGAAGAGTGGTAAGGGCTAGGCAATGGGGGTCAAGTGACTTGCCCAGGATCACACAGCTGGGAAGTGTCAGAGGCCAGATTTGAACCTAGGACCTCCACTCTCTAGGGCTGACTTTCAATCCACTGAGCCACCCAGCTGCCCCAACCACTTTATTTTCCACCTTAGAATCAATAATGGTTCCAAGACAGAAGAGTGATAAGGGCTAGGCAATGAGGGCCAAATGACTTGCCCAGGGTCACACAGCTAGGAAGTATCTAGGGCCATATTTAACCCAGGACGCTAGGCCTGGCTCTCTATCCCCTGAGCCACCTAGCTCATGGGGGCATGCAGGATACACTTTTAGGTTTAATCTGCATCATTAACATTTTTTCTTTTACTTTCTTAAGTCTAGACAAGCCACAAAACAGTAAATCAAGTCCTGATTTATAACATTTGCCAATATATGAGGTGTTTACCTTGAAAATTTGACAATCACTGTCTCTTGCAAGCAGGTTTAATCTAGGCTCCAACACCCCCCTGATCTTATTCAAACTTCAAAGAACAGACCAAATTTTTCCCAAGAAGTCTTCACTGATCATTCCTTTAGTCCTTAATGACTTTTCTTCCTTCAGATCTTACATCTTCTGTCATGGTAATGCTATGTAATTTCGTACTCTAGTTATTTACATAGGGGTTGAAATTTGAGTTCCATTAGGGTAAAAATTTTTGTCTTATCCATTGTCATAGTACTCTACAAAAAACAAAAAACAAAAAACAAACAACTCAAGCTATTCTGAATGGAGAATCTCAGGAAGTAGAACAAGGTGTCATACCTTGGCTAGTAGCATTTTTGGTCAAACTTTCTAATTACTTCCCTCAATCAGGATCATAGAATCTAGAGACTAAGAACTAGAAGGGATCTTAAAGGTCATTTAGTTCAGTGGTTCCAATTTAGTGGTTCCAGAACCTTTGTGGTGGCAAAGAATTGGAAACTGAGGGAATGCCCATCAATTGAGATATGGTTGAATAAGCTGTGATATACAGTTGTGATGGAATACTATTATGCTGTGAGAAATGACAAATAGATGGTTTCAGAAAAGCCTTGGAAGATTTGTATGAGCTGATGTGAAGTGGGCAGACCTAGAACATTGTACCTAATAGCAGCAACATTGTAATGATGACCAGCTGTGAAAGATTCAACTACTTTGATCAATACAACAATTCACTACAGTTTCAAGGGAGATATGATGAAAAATGCTGCCATTATTTCCAAATATAAAAAGAAGACAGACTTAACCATTTTCCTGTGTCTGCAGAGAAGCTATGAACAGAATGGGAAATATTAATTTCCAATCTCTATATTAGAAGCCTAAAAATAAATTTGCTTTTCTATTGCATCACCAATCCAAAGCATAAACATCTTGCTGTCCTATTTAAATGGAATGACATGAAATGATATGTTTGGAAGTCATCTACTTTGAGATAGTTTGCATTTTTATTTCTTGAGATGCTTTATAAGGGCATTCCATTCAAAAATCCCAGTGGTTTTACTTCAGCTACTAACTGAGCTCCTCTGACTTACATATGTCCTTTGTCTTTTACCAAATTCTCATTAGTCAGATCTATTTATTAATATCTGTTGGAGTGAATAGAAAAGGTCTTACTTGGCATTACAATTCTTGGCAGGTAGGAATAATTAAAATAATATCTACATTTCTATATTGCTTTATAGTTTATAAAAAAGGCTAGTGAAGGAGTCATTGTATGTATTGTTATTCCCATTTTTCAGATGAGAAAACGAGGTACAAAGAGTAGAAATGAACATATACATATAACTAGGAAGTTTCATAGTTCCTCAGAACTGTTCTCTTAACTCCAGGTTTAAAGTTCTTTCTATTTTGCTGCTGCTCCATTCTTGTTTCTGGGTCTAGAACAACTAAATGTATGTTTATGTTTATATGTAATAGGAAAGGATCAATTCTCACTTATGGGTCTAGCATAGTATGGTATATTGTGTTAGTTTGAATATGGAGTGTCCCTTAATATAGGCCATGCCACTAAATGAGAGTTCTTTGAAAGGAAAGACATATGTTTACAAACTGAAGAACAATAGCTATTATAGACTTCTTGTTCAGTCATTTCAGTCCTGGCTAACTCTTCATGACCCCATTTGGCATTTACTTGGCAAAGAGATTGGAATGTTTGCCGTTTCCTTCTCCAGCCCATTTTTACAGATGAGGAATTGAGACAAATAGGGTTTAAGTGACTTGCCCAGGGTAACACAGCTTTTGAGTGTGTGAGGCCATATTTGAACTCAGGAAGTCAAGCCTTTGTGACGCCAGACCCACACTATACATAGTACCACCTAGCTGCCCTATTATAGACTGCACTCAGGTTTTAAGTGTAACTCCTATTCCAAAAACCATCCATATGGGGCTTTCTCCTTCTTGGAGGATATGGAGGCCATGCCTTGCATGAGGAGTGTGGCAGAGCTGGTGAGAAGTAAGAGTACAATCTTTTACCAGTCCTCTTTGAGTCTTCTTTTTGGGGATTCTTCATATGGGAATCCCTCTTTGGGACTCTTGAAGTGGAAGTCTTCTTTGAGGTAACTCCTAGCTTTGAGAGAAGCCGGAAGAGGACAACCCTACTTTAGGCTGCTGAAAGAAAGGACTTTGGGAAGACATGAGAAGAGTGAGCCATCTCCATCATGTCCCCAACCCTAGCTTGCTACACTAGAGACTTCTGTAAGTTTTCCCTTGGGAAAGATCCAGGACCTCTTACTTGGTCAAGCTCAGTTATTTCACTCCCAAAGGGAAAGCTCCTTCACTCTGGATTGTCTGGTCAACTTTCTCATTATATATATTTTTACAGATGAGGAATTGAGACAAAAAGGATTTAAGTGACTTGCCCAGGGTGACATAGCTTTTGAGCTGTATATATATAAATATACATATTTATATATGTAAATATATTTATATTTTTGCAAATATAAATATAACTATAAATTATTATTAATACATGATTATGTATTCATAGAGAAATAGATCATTATATAAAATACTAAAATTATATATACATAAAATTATTGAAAAGAACATATATATAAATATATGCAATACATACAAATTCTCATTATATCTAAATTGTATATTGCATATTAATGTATAATATACATCATATATTGTATAAATGCCTTCTGTTCTGATTTGGATAAATGAATTTCTTTACTATTTTCTAGGTATGTTCATTGTGAAATTGGTATTTCGTGGGGAAGGGAATCAAGCCTTGGATATAGAGCTTGGGGTCCTCTTGCTCTCCATATGACAAAACAATCAAAAGTTAGCTTAAACCTGATGATATCCCCTAATAGTATTTAAAGGAGAAGTTTTTTTTTTTAAATAGTTTTAGCCTAGTACCCTTTTCTTGGAGGAGAGCAGAGTAGCTCCCTCTGGCCCCCATCTCCTGCTTCCTCTCCTGGTAGGAATGAAAGCCTTCCTTGGAGAAGAGTCAGGAGAGAAGAATCTAGAGATGTCAACTCTGCCTCCTTTGGAGCCACACAAAGACAACGCGGAACACCTGCACACATGGGAACCTTGCCATACATTTGGGGTTCTCTCTCCTCTGATTTCTCAGTTGCTACATGAAGGAGTAACAATAAGTACAGCCTATATTCAAGCTAATAGAGCAATGAACATGTGATCTCATCAGTAAGGGTTAAAAATATTAAAGTTTAAAAATTAAAAAATATTAAATTAAAAAATAATGATATATTGTGCTTTAAGGTTTGCAAGGTGCTGTAAAAATATTGTCTCGTTTTAGTTATTCTCCCCAACGACGCTAACCTCAACCCACCTACGACTGCTTCTCTTGTGTGACTTTTGTCTATGCCGCCTCCTAAAACTGCCATGGTAGATGCCCTCGCTATAGGGGGGACTTTCAGGGCTGGGCTCAGGGGGGGACTTTCAGGGCTCGGCTCAGGGCTGGGGCGCTGGATGCACACGTACATCTTTTGTTTTATTCTAGCTCTTGGAACTAGGAGCAGAACTGGTTCAATAATCCTTTGGCTACACCTTAGAGTAGGGAGGGCGGTCAGAGGGAATTGTGGGAGACCACTGGGTGGAGGAGCTCCACACGAAGCAGCTCTCGGCATTTTCTGTTTGGTTTTTACTGACTAGTAAACTATGTGGCCAGAGTAGATGGATCGGCTGCCTCCATTCAGTGGATGTGAAGTATTGTTCCATGGAGAAAGGAGATTCTAGACACGAGAGGTGGATTTCTCCTTTGGAAAGGATTCCGAGCCGTGGTTTGTATCATTTCCTCTGACAAAGTTCAGAATCTGCCCAGACACAAGGAGACATGCCACTTGGCCACTATGGAAGGTCGATGCTCAACCTAGTGCGTCAGAGACGCGGCGGGGACTGTGGCGTCTGGAGGACAGTGCCATCTGATGGACAACTCAAATATTACAGTCCGTCTTTGGCTAAGGACATTGAGCTTGGAATATCAGGGTCCAGAAGTGAGCTCGCCTCTCCTTTTTAACTTTCTTTCATTTTAAGGAAGGTAGGATGTAAGCCAACGTGCGCTGCTTCTGCTATTTAAGTACTCTCCAACTGCATGTGCAGCCCACGAGTGTCATAGAAACATACATGATCAGTCTGGGAAAGGGGTGAAAGTGGAGCGTAGAATCTACAGGATGACCAGTTAGGAGGCGATTGCATTTGTCCAGGGAGATGATAATCAAAGCCTGTACTGGAGAGGTAGCAACGGGAATGGAGGAGGGGGAAAAATGTTTTCCCTCTCTCAGTTATTTCCTATGAATCCTGTATATAGCTTATTTGTATATATTTGTTTGTATGTTGTCTCCTTTATTAGATTTCGAGCTCTTTGAAGTCAGGGACTATCTTTTTTTTTACGTTTTTTTTTATTTTAATTTTAAACCCTTAACTTCTGTGCATTGACTCATAGGTGGAAGAGTGGTAAGGGTAGGCAATGGGGGTCAAGTGACTTGCCCAGGGTCACACAGCTGGGAAGTGTCTGAGGCCGGATTTGAACCTAGGGTCTCTAGGCCTGGCTCTCAATCCACTGAGCTACCCAGCTGCCCCCAGGGACTATCTTTTGCTTCTGTTTTTATATCTACAGTGCTTAGCACAGTGCCTGGCACATAGCAGGTGCTTAATAGATGTTTTGTGATTAATTGAATTGATTTCAGAAGTGGAGTTGACAAGATTTGATGGCCGATAGAAGAAAAGAGAGAAGAGGGGCCAGCTGGGTAGCCCAGTGGGTTGAGAGCCAGATCTAGGGATGGGAAAGTCCTAGGTTCAAATCTGACCTCGGACACTTCCCAGCTGTGTGACCCTGGGTAAGTCACTTAACCTCCATTGCCTAGCCCTTACCACTCTTCTACCTTGGAACCAATGCATAATATTGATTCCAAGACAGAAGGCAAAGGTTTGAGAGAGAGAGAAAAGAATCAAAGATAATCCCAGGACTGAGAAATGAGGAACAGAGTGAAGTGGTGTTATGGTAGACCAAAACAATGAATTTGGAAGAGTTAGGAATCAAGACCCCAGACCAGTCTTATTTTGTTGTGCTTCCAGAAAGAGTGACATCACAGCAAAGACCTATAGTCTAGGGAATTATTGATAAAAGGGAATCCAGCCCAGCAGCAGATTGACCCTGAACCCAAGAATATTGGGTCCTGCATGAGTAAGGGATTCATTCTTTAGCTATTCTGCATTCAGAAGTGAACCTAGTGAGGTGAAATCTTTGCAGAAACTGTTTTTAAGTGTGAACCCATTTCCAGGTAATGAAGTAGTATGGAGGAGAATGTCTCTCCATATATTGGAAGGAGATTTTTTACATCTATTCATGTGCTATCTTCTCAGTAAATGTCCTTTTGTAAAAGCTAATTGATACGAACTGGTTAAGTCATTGTTGCTGTTGTTCAGTCAATTCTTTGTGACCCCATGAACCAACTGTCCATAGTGTTTTCTAAGGCAAAGATACTGGAGTGGTTTGCCATTTCTTTTCCAGTTTTATGCAGGTAGGGATTAAGTGACTTGCCCAGGGTCATATAGCTAGTAAGTGTCTGAGGTCAGATTTGAATTCTGGCTTTTCTAAGGATGCTCTCCACCTCCAGAGAAAGAACTCTTGGCGTGGGAATGCAGATGAAAATATATGATTTATCATGCATTTATTTGGGTATATGATTTGGAGTTTTGGCTTTATAAGATTATTCTCTTGTGTTTTGAGTGATGCTACTTGTATAGCCCAGTGGAATTGCTCTGGAAGGGAGGAGGGAGGAGGGGAGGGAAAGAACCTGAATTCTATAACTTTGGAAAACTAATGTATAAATTTGTTATTGGAATAAAATAAAGATAAAATGAACTTTGGTTTTTCTGACTATAGGGCATGTGCTCTATCCACGGTGCCATCTAGCTGCCCTGGTTAAAATTATACAAAGGTGCTAATCGTTGGCTACTGGTACTGGGAAGAACACACTGGATGGGGGCTTGAGCTGACAGCATTAGAAAAAGGAAACCTTAGTGCTTTTTCAGGGTTACCCTTAAAATCTTTCTCAGACACCCAACTTGTCTATGAGAGTTGAAGTTGGGATATAATTTATATCCAGAATTTATAGAGAATACAGTACCAATTCCACAGTGGGTTACTCAAATACCCAGGCTAGAGACCCTTGATCCTGAGCACAGTCCAAGTGACCTTCAGCTCAATCCACATTCTAAGTATATAATCATAAAGAAGGTTGGGTCTTACCACGCACCTTCTTTAACTCATAATCTTTAAATATACAGTTTGTCCAATGAGGAAATTATGCCCGGGTATTAACTCCCTACTTTCACTTCTGGATCTGTCAGGCCCTATGGCACCATTGGGAATTCAGTCATCTATAGTGATAGATGAACAGAGTCCACAAAGGGATAAATCACAGTGTTTGAAAGGCTTGCTGAGGTACTGCTATGGTTTCCAGCAGAACTCCAAAAGTTCAGCTCTACACCGGCAGGTGATACCGAAGCCCGAGGGATTCCTGGCCTTAAGTCCTGACTGATCCAAAAACTTCATCTCCAGGGACAGGCAAACTTGAGGCTAGGATTCCTGGGTAGGCATCTTTTAAATAAAGGTCTGAAGGAGAGCACACCCAGCGTTATTTATGCAGTATCCTTCTCCATGGGGACCATGCTGCTTCTTCCTAGGTAGTCTACTTTCATAACATGGATACCTTCTCAATACTTCACGAGCCAAGTTATTTTATTGGGAGTTATGAGAATGACTGAGGACTTATACACGTATACATGGACACATATACACACACAGAATATGCATATATAGACACGTGAGAATGGATACACCCCTATGTACACATGTATGTACTTTGTAGATTCAAAGGTGAGTCCACTCATTAATTTTGATATCAGAAGCCCAAATAAAAGGTAATGAACCAAGACAGTCTCCAGAGAGGCAATCTACTCTTAGGCAGTCAGTGATGGCAGGCGGAAACCTTCTGCCCAATCCCTGCCAATTGACATCTCGCATGTCCTTCAAGACTTAGCACAAATGACACCTCCTTAGCGAAGGCTTTCCCATTCCATCCCCTAGCCACCCCAAGCCGAAAGTGATTTATCCTTTATCTGATCTCCTGGCACTTTGTAATCATTTCATGTATCACGTGTCATGGTCTCATTTGTGTTACATTGCTCTAGATTGGAAGCTACCTCAGGGCAATGTTTCATTTATCTTCATCTCTTCCCTAGTGCCTAGCATGAATTGTCCCCCCACTCCCCCAATACCACCCCAACTTCAGAATCCTGCATGGCTCTTTTTATATCCCTGGAGGCAGGAAGATGATCAAGGGGTAGCCTCTGATCAGAATGATCTAAACTGTAACATGTGGGAGTTCATGGGTTCCTGTGTCTCTTCAGAAGGACAATTCTATTTTCTATTTTACCTTCGAAGTCTTCTCTATATAATTAGCACAAGGAGAAAAAGAAGTAAATTAACTAAGCTGTGGTTACTTAAAGGGTACCCAACAGGTCTTAACCTCCCTTTGGGTTTCATGGGGGGTAAATCGTAGGCTATTGTCATTCTCCTATCACAAATCGCATTGGGTTAATTTTACCTTTCTCTTTGATTCTTCTGCTGACAATAATCAGGGAACAAAGGCTGCTACTGAACTGGGGGCAGTAATTCATCTCCACCCGTCACAGCCTGCACACAGCTGCCCTTAGCTCAGCATGGCTGCCAGCCACGCCAGACACTAATTCAGCCTGGCACTCATTCCCATGGTCTCCACAGAGATGACATGATACTTGAATCCTAATGAAGAGGCAAAGGGGATTTTTGACTTGAACCAGCATGACTGAGGATTCAGGTCCTCCTGAATTGCCTTTGAAACACCAACCAAACCGATCCCGGGTGGCTAATGACACTTGCATAATTAAATATGTACTCAGTTCCCTCCGCCCCCCAATTCTCTACTTTTGGCTAAGTGTTCTTGCATGGCTGGCCACTTGTATATGGAGATGAGTCTGCCTAACCCAAGGAACAGCCATCCTCTTCCAGAAGCATCTCTGCAAACTCGGCATGAGATGCCATGCAGCCAGATCGCATTTGGCTTTGGGCACCATTGGAAAAAGCTTATTTTCCCCATAGAAAACCAAAGAGTCTTTGTTGGAGAGCAGTTAGCCCATATTGTCTGACTGACATGTGCAGAGGAGGGAGTAGAACTCAGTCACCCATGGAACCCAGCAACCCAACCTAGCTCGGGTGCCAACAGATGCCCGCCGGGACCATTGGCAGAAAAGCAATTTTGAATTGCAGCATTGGATAAAGAAATTGCACCCACCCACAAGTACAGCCCATCCCCAAATTTGACACAGTCTGTCTCGCTATTAACGCTCAGCTGAAAACATTCCAGAACAGATTGTCAAAACATTTTCATTCATTCATTCATTAGAATGGTGTCACTGAGGCTCTAAGAGAGAAAGAACATAAAATGTAGTTAAAAAAAAAAAAGAAATGAGGATGAGGTCAAAAGAAAAGAGGAAAGAGGGCAATGATGGAGAGAGAGAGAGAGAGAGAGAGAGAGAGAGAGAGAGAGAGAGAGAGAGAGAGAGAGAGAGAGAGAAAGAGAGAGAGAGAGAGAGGAGAATGAACAAGAATGCTGGCTCCTTCAAGGGTAATTTACGGCAGTGAGAGCTTCCCCAGACGAAAGCCTGCTTGCACCCGGCATGGCTTGACAGCCACTCTTACTGAGCGGGCATCTTTCTTCCAGTGTAGGAGCTGAGGCGGGATATAGTTTACAGATGGCACTGCACCATGCATGCTAATGAGTTACTCCAGGAAAACTGTCACAAATTAATTGCTCAAAGTATCTGTTTAACTTACCAAATTGGGAGCCGTGATGCAAAATTATAGGGCAGGGTTTCTCAGCGCACTTCAGGGGGAGGGGGGCACGTCTACTGGTACCCGGCCCTGGCAGGCTATCTGAAGCAAGGGATGTCCTATATCCAGTCTCTCACCAGCCTAAAAGATGGGAAGTGTGCTATAGAAGGGCAGGTAAGAGAAGGACACAGACCTGCTTATATTTTTGTGTTTAATTTTTTTTTGGGGGGGGGAGCCCACGTAGGATCAAGTCACATGTTGCCTTCAGCATCAGCCAGAGTCATCACATGATCAAGGTCACCCATCATGTGATGAGACAGACCTGATCAAGTACCACCAAGCATCCTTGAACCAAAGCCCTGCAAACTTAGCACCTCCCCTCCCCCCCAACTCCTTCGTTCCCGCGCCTCCTCCCCCCTTCCCCCCCATCCCTACTGATGCCTACCTAACGCTGGAGCTGATTTCTGCGGGAGACTGGCGATCTATAGAACCAACTAATAGAACAGAAGGATGGAGGGAAGAAGGGAGAGAGGAGAAAGAGGAAGAAAAGGAAGAATGAAAGGAGAGGAGGGAGGGGTACAGATGGGGGGACCCGCAGTGCAAATGAAATGCCAAGATTTCAATGAATATTTAATGCCCCCTCTCGCCCCTCATAAGCTGCTGCAACTTGGACAGATGCCAGCTTCATTTGAATACCAGCCTTTGTTAATAAGGAGAGCGTCGCCTGTGTTGCTCTCCAGTGACTGCAGGTCTATTGAGCTCCTGCCA
>NC_058130.1:146342768-146352340 GCF_016433145.1 Gracilinanus agilis
GAGAGAGAGAGAGAGAGAGAGAGAGAGAGAGAGAGAGAGAGAGAGAGAGAGAGAGAGAGAGAGAGAAAGAGAGAGAGAGAGAGAGGAGAATGAACAAGAATGCTGGCTCCTTCAAGGGTAATTTACGGCAGTGAGAGCTTCCCCAGACGAAAGCCTGCTTGCACCCGGCATGGCTTGACAGCCACTCTTACTGAGCGGGCATCTTTCTTCCAGTGTAGGAGCTGAGGCGGGATATAGTTTACAGATGGCACTGCACCATGCATGCTAATGAGTTACTCCAGGAAAACTGTCACAAATTAATTGCTCAAAGTATCTGTTTAACTTACCAAATTGGGAGCCGTGATGCAAAATTATAGGGCAGGGTTTCTCAGCGCACTTCAGGGGGAGGGGGGCACGTCTACTGGTACCCGGCCCTGGCAGGCTATCTGAAGCAAGGGATGTCCTATATCCAGTCTCTCACCAGCCTAAAAGATGGGAAGTGTGCTATAGAAGGGCAGGTAAGAGAAGGACACAGACCTGCTTATATTTTTGTGTTTAATTTTTTTTGGGGGGGGGGGAGCCCACGTAGGATCAAGTCACATGTTGCCTTCAGCATCAGCCAGAGTCATCACATGATCAAGGTCACCCATCATGTGATGAGACAGACCTGATCAAGTATCACCAAGCATCCTTGAACCAAAGCCCTGCAAACTTAGCACCTCCCCTCCCCCCCAACTCCTTCGTTCCCGCGCCTCCTCCCCCCTTCCCCCCCATCCCTACTGATGCCTACCTAACGCTGGAGCTGATTTCTGCGGGAGACTGGCGATCTATAGAACCAACTAATAGAACAGAAGGATGGAGGGAAGAAGGGAGAGAGGAGAAAGAGGAAGAAAAGGAAGAATGAAAGGAGAGGAGGGAGGGGTACAGATGGGGGGACCCGCAGTGCAAATGAAATGCCAAGATTTCAATGAATATTTAATGCCCCCTCTCGCCCCTCATAAGCTGCTGCAACTTGGACAGATGCCAGCTTCATTTGAATACCAGCCTTTGTTAATAAGGAGAGCGTCGCCTGTGTTGCTCTCCAGTGACTGCAGGTCTATTGAGCTCCTGCCATACCGATGAATCCTGGGGAAGGCATAACTCAGTCCTGTCCCCACCCAGCATAATGGATGGCCAACCTCAACCAGAGCGGGGATGGGGGGGGGGGGGCGTGACGTGGGGGTTGTAATAGTTGCCCTACCTGGTCCATTTTCCATCTGGCTACAGGGGGGAATTAGGTGCTCATGGAATGGGATGGAACCTCCTCAACACTGTGCAACCCCCTTCTTCCAAGCTGAGGGAGTTGTTCCCTTATTACAGCAAGCAATCTTCTGCTCTGTCTCTGTCCTTGCTGCCTCCTCCAGGGATTTCGCTCTCGTTTGGAGTGTGTGTGTATATGCGCGAGTGTGCGTGTGTATGTACATATCTGTGGGTGTTTTTTTTCTCCCTAATCTGGAATGCAGATAAGGTGGTTGATTTAACAATCTGCCACGCGCAGCATGTGTTTTCTTCCTGACTATTGGAACTGACTCCCATCATCGCAGACTTCAACACTTTGCTTGTGCCTAGATCAGGGCTCCCAGAATTTAATCTTCAGAAGGAGGCTGCTGACTAATGTACTACGCGCTAGTGCCTCCTTTGAAGTCAGGACCCCTGGCACTATTTTAATAATTCTCTGGTGTGCCTCACTCCTCCATGTTGTCGGTATTTTTCCTCTGTCCACTGAAAACAAGCAGGTATTCTTCATGGTGACAACTTTAATGAAAACCTTTTTTTAAAAAATCTTGCTTCGTCTTAAATTTATTTTTCAAAATAGTTTCATTACCCAATGCTTCAGCTTCATTTTTGCGGAGAATGACCCCAAAGCTATAAATTAAATCTCCAATTACACTGTAGATGCCAAGGAAAAACCACTCTATTTCAACATGAGAGTAAGACGGGAAGGGCTGCTTACCGTATTCTGCCCCTGCTGTGGGGAATTCTGGGACGCTGGCCTTGGGTAAGGGGCTGTGCTCCTCAATTAGTTAGCTAATTGGGAGATTGCCTCTGCATAGCTTATGTGATCCCCCAAACAACTAATGACTTCCCTTTGAGGACCTGGGTATTTTGCACTTTGCTGCACACTGGGCTCCTGAGTCTGGCCTCATTTGAATTCCTGGCACAGGACACACAGCTGCCTTTGTAATAGGTGTCTGCAAAGCTGTATGGAGGCTTTCATGAAACACAGCATGGTAGGAAGAGCACTGGCGGGGGAGTTAGGAGGCCTGGGGTTGAGTCCTGGCTCTGTCCCCACTCCACTGTGTCGTCATGGGCAGGTCATTTTATAGAAATGATAGCTAGAAGGGGCTTTTCCATCATTTAGCCCAACATCTTCATTTTATAGACACATAGACTGATCTGAAGTGATTTGGCCAAGGTCATACAAATATTAATATAAGTAGCAGAAAGGGTTTTGAGCTCTGTCATAGGATCCGAGAATCATAGCTATAGAGGTGTAGAGGGACCTCACGGGTCATCTAGTCAATCCTTTTTATTTTACAGATAAAGAAAGTGAGTCTGAGAGAAGTTAAGTGACTTGCCTAAGGTTATATTCGTAGCAAATGGCAGGCTGGAAGGGCATAAAATCATAAATGCAGAACTAGAATGGATCATAAAGGGCATCTGGTCCAACCCCCTCACTTTTCAAATAAGGTAACAGAGGTTCAGAACAGTTAAATGATTTGCCCAAGGCTTCCCGTGTATTAAGTGGTGGAATGGGAATTTGAACTTGAGTCTTGACTTTCGAGTCAATGTTCTTTCTAGCATATCCCATCATCTCTGGTCATTATCTCCCCCAAGCCTTTTCATCTATAAAATGAGGAGCCTTAACTTGAGAGGTAGGAGAATGATTTCAAGCTTTGGAGTTCAATCTGGGTTCAACTCTCCCCATGGGCATTACCTAGGTGATTCTGGGAAAGTGTCACTAAACCTCTGGAGCTCCCTGTATCCTGGCCTGATAAAGATTGCCTTCTAAGGACGAGGTAGACTAGGTGGCTTCTAAGGACAAACAAAACGAGATCCCATATCCCAAGCTTATTTCTCTGACTTCAAATCCCATCTTCTCCACCCATGCTTTTACTCAAGGTCTGTGATTTCTAAGGTTCTTTTACGTTAAGCACTTAACTAAATAATTTATATTCTATATCAGAGAGATGACAGGGATTTGTACCTGGGAAGATTCTGGGAGACGAGAAGATTACAAACTCCCACTTTCACTTCATTTTAGGGAAATTACTGAGCTCCATAGAACATTTATAAGCAGTCAGGAAGGAACAATAAAAAAGGTTTTACAAGTATCATTATCTTTCTTTTATAGAGAAGGAAACTGAGGCACAGAAAAATTAAATGATTAGCTTGAGGTCAATGCTCTCTCTTTTTTTCCCTACTCTTAACATGCTGCTTCTTAAAAGAAACAATGAAGAAAAGGTCCATGAAAAACTAGCTTTGTGTTTTCATACTGTCCCAAGTGAATCTGAAGATCAGCTGGGAGTAATATGGTCCAATCTGTACTTTATTACTATTTTTTTAATCCTTACCTTCTGTCTTAGAATCAATACTAAGTATCCATTCCAAGATAGAAGAATGATAAGGGTTAGAAAATTGGGGTTAATTAAATGAATTGCCTTAGGTCACAAAGCTAGGAAGTGTCTAAGACCGGATTTGAACTCAGGATCTCCAGTCTCCAGGCCTGGCTTTCTATTCACCAACCTACCTAGATCTATGCTTCCAGAAGATCATTTTGAAAGTTAGTCTAAACCTAATTTTTTGGATACTGTTTTCCAATTTTCCCAGCAGTTTTTGTCAAATAGTGAGTTCTTGTCCCAGAAGCTGGGCTCTTTGGGTTTATTGGACACTAGCTTGCTGAGCATTTTGAAAGTTGGGTGGAGGATAGTCTGGAGTGGAATGAACATAGAAGCTGGAAATCCAATTAGGAGTTCACTGCAATGGTCACAGTGGTGAAGGACTCAACTAGAGTGGCAGCTATGGGGATGGAAAGAATAGAATAGATGAGTGAGACGTTGGAAGGAAGAAGGGTCGATAAAGCTTGGCAACTGAGTGGCTATGTGTCTATATACATGCATCTCCCTATATGTGTGTGTGTACATATATATGTATATATATATATATATAATATGGACACATATATGTAGATGGTTATTCTCAAGTTGCTTCTCAATTAGAATGTGAACTCCCTGAGGGCAGGGACTATTTTTAACTTTTCTGAAACCCCAGTATTTAGTCAGGCACTCCTGGCACATAGTAAGAGCTTCATAAATGCTTGTTTGTTGGAGGAAAAGAGGAAAGAGTCCATGATGATCAAAGTGGGGAAGAATATCATGTCTTCAACAGAAACAGGGATGTATGGAAGAGGAATGAGCTTAAGAATGAAGATGAAGACAGTTTCTGGCAGAACATCCAAGTGAAGTAAGGCAATACATATAGATGAATTTTTTGAGGATTTAGACTGTGAAAAAGAAGAGAGAAATGGTGAAACTGAGAAAGGGGAAAGTAGGGTGAAGTGAGGGTTTATTTTTAACGATAGGAAGACCTGAGCATATTTATAGTTGGTCAAGAAGAAGCCAGTATATAAGGTGAGATTGAAGATACGAGAGTGTGTATGGTGTGCAGGTATATATGTGTGTGTGTGTGTGTGTGTGTGTGCGCGCGCGCACACACACACACACACACACAGAATGATCAAAGGGGCAAAGTCCTGGAAAATATGGGAGGGGACGTGTTTACAGGTAAAAGTAGAAAGGTTGGCCTTGGCAAAGAAAAGAGCCACCTCTTTGTCAGAGATAAAGGAGGCAAGGAGATGAGGAGACATAAATGAGTTTTTTAGTATAGAAAAGTGGAAAAGAGGGAGTTCATGACAGATGGCCCCTATTGTTTCAGTAAAGAATGAGATAAGTGCCTCCACTGAAAGGGATAGGATGGGAAGCTTTTGGAGATAAGAGAAGGTTTGAACAACCTTTGGGGGTGGTGGTGGAGTGAGCAGAGTTAATAAGAGAAGAATAAAAGGACCATTGTGCAGCACTGAGGGCCAAATTGAGGTTAGATAACATAAACTTAGAGTGGGCCCAGTTAGCATCACATTGTGATTTCCTTCAGTGGCTTTGGCATTAGCTGCAAAGGCATACAGAGGGTGGGGGCATAGTTAAGATTGTGAGACCCAATGACCAGGCAATTCTCTCATTTTCAGGTTTTAAAAGAGTTGGGGATCTGTATTAGTAAAGAGAGTTTTTTTTCTTACTAAGGAGGTCTTCTCCCACCCCCGGGGCCCAATTAAATCATAATTCTGGATCAAAATAATTAAAAATACCCTAAAAAACTGGATGATATAGTTTGGTATCCAATGCTCCTTATTAGAAGCTCTTACCATATCGAAAGGATGAGTGATTAGCTTTGTGGAATGATATACTATGGATATATTTTACTCCTTTAGTCCCAAGGCTAATTGTTAGGTTTAAGACAAACCAAACCAAACCCCTTTCATTTCATGAGTCAGGAACCTCTAATGGGAACTCTAAAACATACTGAAATAATTGCTAAAACAGCGTCAAAGAACTTGAGAGCCTGAGTGGACTTTAAAGATCATGAAGTCCAATCCCTATATCCCTTTTGCTACAGATGATGGAATTGAGACACATGGAAATGAAATGATTTATTGAGGATTACGGTGAATTAGTGACAGAGTCTGAACCTCGAAAATAAATATTATAATTGCCTAAATATTTGCCTTTATATCTAGTTCTTCTTTTCCCTTAATTTTTTTTTCTTTTTGAGTATAACAAAACTTTGGTATATACCCAGATCACCTAAGATGGCAGCACCTACCTGGGAGACACCAAAGCCTTGCTCTTGGGAGAAGACATACTGCATTGGCCTTCCATGGGAGTAGGAATAACCTCTTTCCATAAGTTGTATAGCTAGAACCCGGAGTGTCTTAAAAACTACCAGACTGGAATTGTCTTGCTTTTTTGCTTTCAGGTGGGATCCAGGGGTAAGATTTCATTCACCTGCAGATGAGGAGTACCTTGTTCCCCGAAAAATAGACTTATGGTTTTTGTTTTATTTTGCTTGCCCCCTTTAGTTCTGAGTATAGGGAACAGCATACTAGATCTGGGAATTTAAACCATTTTGGAGTCCAGAATTCTAGGCTAGACGTTGTAATCAGCCTAGCAGAGAAGTCAGGGTCCTAGAACTTATGTCCAGGGGGATTTTGAACTTGGAACTTGGTGGAATTCATGCTAAATAGGAACTGAGTTAAATTGTAAATCTAATCTCCTCCCCTCCCTAGTTATTAAGGAAGTCTAGGGGAGATTTTTGCCTCCCCTTACCACATTTTGGGGGGAAATGCTTGTATGTTTTGTTCTGGCAATACTTTTGTAGTAAATATCCCTTTGAAAAAGCTGATCTGTTCAATGGTTAAATGGAACCAGGATATTTGGACCCCCAAAATTAGGGTAACATACTTGGTAGGGCATGAGCGAATAGCCCAAGAGACAAGAGACCTTGAGCTCCATAAAATATAACACACCTGATCTTCAGGGAGTCACAATTACACATGAATTTACTCCTGCTCTAGCAGCACACACACAGAGATATGTGCAAAATGGTCTGGGAAATCCATCTGGTCTTGCAAAGCCAGAAGAAGCTTATATCTGAACTGATGGGAGTCAGGGAGGGGTGGTGCTAGATGAGCTTTAGAATGAGAACAAGGGGGAGAAAGTGGAGGAAAGCAAGATAGAGAGAGGGTCCTGGTGAACAGAAGTCTATTATTAATATGACAAAAAAAAAATCAGAGGTACCTGGGAGAAGCAACACCTATATACCACAGTTCATAGCCTCGGGAGCCCTAGGGGATAGAATAGAAATTGAAGCCAATGTCTGGCCAAGGTGTGAGACAAGCAATGAACCAACCAACCAAGAGGAATTGTGGGCAATAGTAACTGAGAATACAGAGTTCAGACTTTAAGAGATCATATAGTTTAATCCTATATTGATGTTAACTGGCAAACTGTTAGCAACCAAAACTTAACTCCAGCTTCTTTTCCTCCTCTTCTTTGCAGCCTGATCCTCCCATTCTCAATAATTCCTTCCCCCTAACTTTCCCCTCCTCTTTTCCAACCTTGTAGTACAAAGGACTTGAGAGGTACACGAATGATATTTCATGTAACAGGGGTTTCATCCCACTAATAGGCCCAAGGAGACATATTTTCACCTCTGAAGGACTTGTCACTCTGAGATGATAAAACAACTCGAGGTGGTCCCTTGGTCCTTCACCCTGTGACAGCTAAGTTGGTGTGGGAGGAGACTGGGTCAAAGTGATGTCATTCAAAAGCAGTAAGTCTTTTATAAGTGATTATGTTTCCCTGAAAGTGGCTAGGACAACTCAGATCACCCTCCATGGGATATACCCCTGTTATACTTACAAAAAAGCACTTCAAGTTTTTGAACAATATGGCATCCCCTACTTTTGCCATTTGGGAACCTACTACTATTTAAGGCTCTGTCTTCTATACATCCATATGTATTTTGCTGTTGAAATCCTTGGGATAAAGCATTACCCTTTCTCTTCAGCCCCATATAGACAGTTCTGAAATACTGTTTTAATGAATGGCTGAAAACTATAAGGGGGTTGTCTAACCAAAAGGCCAAACCTAGTATTCATATAAGCCTCCTTAGAACTGGGACTACTACATTGCCCACCATGGGTCTATTTCTAGGTAATACTAAATTGTCCAAGTTTACATAATCTTTTAAAGTTGACCAAGAACTTTCCTCACAATAAATCTATTTGATAGGGAGCACAAGTATGATTAGTCTTATTTTACAGGTGAAGAAACTGAGGCTCAGAGGAACTAAATATCTTGCTTAAAGTATATAGCTGTTAAGTGTCAGATCTGGGACTTGAACCCATGTCTTCTGAGTCTGAGACCAGGACCTCAAAACAAACCCTATTCAGTCATGTAGGATATAAAAAAGGGCTTCTTGGGGGCAGCTGGGTAGCTCAGTGGAGTGAGAGTCAGGCCTGGAGACGGGAGGTCCTAGGTTCAAATCCAGCCTCAGACACTTCCCAGCTATGTGACCCTGGGCAAGTCACTTGACCCCCATTGCCTACCCTTACCACTCTTCCACCTATGAGTCAATGCACAGAAGTTAAGGGTTTAAAATTAAAAAACAAAACAAAACAAAATAAAAAAGGGCTTCTTGGCTCAGTCTGTGGGACTTCCCAGCTTCCTCACCTGTTCAGAAATAGTTTGTGGTGAGTCAGAAAAGCTTGGAAAAATCGTCTGCCTGGTGAAAGAATCTCTAGGGAGCTTAAAAAAATCTCGGGGATTAACTGGGCTACTCAAACACAGAGCAGCTAACCCTATTCACTCCGAGAGTCAAATTTTTGTTTTCTGCAAGTCTTCAAAAGCCAATTCTATGAAAATCTGGCTAAATGATATCTGTGGGGCCTTGGAACAGGGGTTTGATTCAGTTTGAAGCCAGAGAGGACCATCAGATTCACGGTCCCCCTTCCATCCTTCTAACTTCCCTCCTCTATACCCAGAGAAGTAATTAGGGACCAGACTTAAAACTCAAATAATATTTTATGGTGATCACCACTACGTAAACATGTTGATCACCAGATTAAATGAAGAAGTGCCTCTTTTAGGCCTCTAAAAACCCCAAACCCAAAGAATGCTTGCATTTGTAAATCTTAAAGTTGCTTAGCAATGTGAATGATGACGATGAAAATAAATTGCAAAAATTGCTTCTTTCAAACTAAGTGATCTTGAGTTATGAAGTTTCCTATCTGAGATGCCATAACCACCTGATTGAGTCCAGCCTTACCTTACCAAGTGGGAGAAAAGTGCCTTCTTTTTGCTATTCTTCATACTTTATACTAAACACTACATCTCAACTCTAGCCGTTTTCATTGGCTTTCCTCAGTGTTTGCAATTCTCTCCCTCCCCATCTCTCCCTTCTATCTCCCCTGGCTTCCTTCAAGTCATAGCTAGAATTCCACCTTCTACAGGAAGCCTCTCTCAATCTTTCTTAATACCAGTGTTGTTCCCCAAATGACTACCTCCAATTTCTCCTGTATCCTGTTTGTGCATAATTGTTTGCATGCTGTCTGCCTTACTGGACTGTGAGCTCCTTGAAAATAGGAACTGTTTTTGGCTTTTCTTTCTAAACTCAGTGCTTAGTCCAGTAACATAATAGATACTTAAATAGATACTTAATAATAGGTAGTTAAAAACTTGTTGCTTGCTTGCTGGTGGTCTAATCTATGCAATTTTCAATTTGATGGACAGTCTGCTGAGATGGTCTATGAATACAAAAATATTGGATGGATGCTGTAAGTGGATAATGAAAGGAAGAAGTATTAGATATGAAAGCTTCAATGTGAACCATTGAAGAGGGGAAGGTCATGGGGTAAGAAAGAAGTAGAAAGGGAGCATTTGTGTATGTGTGTGTGTGTGTGTGTGTGTGTGTGTGAGAGAGAGAGAGAGAGAGAGAGA
>NC_058130.1:146355282-146371214 GCF_016433145.1 Gracilinanus agilis
AGAGAGAGAGAGAGAGAGAGAGAGAGAGAGAGAGAGAGAGAGAGAGAGAGAGAGAGAGAGAGTATTGATGGGATGGGATGGGATGGCAAGGTGGATATATTTAGATATGCTTCCTTAGAAGAGGATTTCAATGCATTCCACTTGGAAACCACAGTAGCTTCTTATTGCCACCTCCCAAGGCTCTGTCTCTGCCTGTTCTATAAAGTGCTTCAAAGATTTGCATTCCTCCTAAAGGGTCCCAGGACCTGGGACAACCTTCAGCCTTCTACCTCCAAAAGAAGTAGGGTTAGGTTTGGGAATGGGCAGGAATTGTATTTTAAGTATCTTCTAAATTTCCTTTCTCCCCCTCCTCATCCTGTACTTAATACAGTATTATTCATTTAGTGTGTAATGGATAAATACTTAGTGAATAATGAATAACTCTCCCTGGACCTCAATTGACTCATTTATAAAATGGAGATGATGATAACTCTTTAAGCATCAAACTGGGAAGTTGTGAGGATGGATAATAATATAATTCATGTTTACCTAGTGCTTTATAAATTAAAAAGTCTTTTTCTCACAATAATCCAGAGAAGTAAGTAATGAAAATATTATTATTATTACGATTATCACCATTTTAGAGGAAAAGAAACTGAGGCTTGGAGTCATTAAGTGACTTGCCTACTGCCAGGCCAAGTTATAAATATAAGTGTTATGAGGATAGGTTCATTGTTCTTTGACATAAGAAAACAGATGTGGAAGCATTTTAGAAATGTGTGTTTTTAAAAAAAATTACCAAACACCCAAGTACAAATGTTGGAAGACATCATAAGGGCAGTGTGGTACAGTGTAGAAATTTGGATTTGGATTCCCAGGATATGGGTTCAAATCCTGGTTCCAATGTTTACTACTTGTGTGAATCATGTAATTTCTTCAGGCATACTTTTTTATGTGTAAAATGAAGGGATTGGGCTAGATATTGTTGGAGGTCCCTTCCAATTCTAAATTTATGATACTAATCCTTAAGATCTCTCTGAGACTCAGTTTCTTCATCTTCAACATGAGACTTTGAGATACCTCCCAAGTCTAAGGCTGTGCTCCTAAGATCACGATTAATAATAATATCTGTCAGAGTTTTAATCTGATGTCTCACCATACTATGAATATGACCTTGAGTTTTTGGAAGATGTTCCATTGGAACATATGCAGGTCTTGCCAAGCTGTAAAAGCTTTGAATCCTTTTGGACTCACTATTTCCATAAGGTAAAGTAAGGTACCTAAAATCCTTTTTGTGAAGACCAGCTGTGGACTCTATGTCTTGATATTTGAGGCTCAGTTTAGCCAAGTGGACAGAGGTTCATCACTAGAAGGTTGACCTTTTTCTTTCAGCCATAGCATTTCATGAAGAACATCTGCTAAAGGGAGAAGAGGTTATGCTCTAGATCAGTGATGGGCAAACTATGGCCCACAGGCCAGATGCGGCCCCCTGAAATGTTCTATCTGGCCCGTGACATTAATCCTAATTTGACAAATACAAGGAGTAAGATACAATACAATGAAACTTGGAAAGAGTTGCCTTAGAAACAGACTTACAGATGAGCATTTCCTTTCCTTTGGCCCCCTCTTTAAAAAGTTTGCCCATCACTGGTATAGATCAATGAAAGGGGTACCACCATTAATGAAATACAGATCATTAGTTATAATAATATTCATTTTTCCCTTTGTAGATTTTGCTACAAAGCAAAATCTCTTATGGAATGCCCTCTTCTCCTCTCTACCTGTCCATATCCTAACTATAACTTCAAAGCCTAGCTCAGGGGGTCCAATGTGATTGCTTATTTAGAGCTATGTTTTCTTCTGAAACCTGTATTGGAGACTGACAGACCTATAAAAACTGCTAAAAAAATTAACTGATTACTATTAACTTCTGTCAATTCATGTGAAAACAAACGAAACTTTAAATGTATCAGTAGTATTCTTATCTAGAGTTCTAGATAGGAATATGAAAGCTTTATGATGGACAGGGGCATTGTCACCTTTTTTTCTGTTGAAATCAGCTTTGGTAAATAAATGAAGTTATATAAAGTGAAGAGCTATATTGATGGTGTCAAATTAAGGATTTGGCCTTTTGGGCCATGACTTAAAATACAGCATCTCATAGAGTGGATGGGGGTATAGAGACTCTGACCAGGTGGAGAAGACTTTAAGCTGAAAGTTAAGAAGAGAGGGGAGAGAGAGAAAAAGTCAGATAAAACTCAACTCAGATACTTTAGAGAACAATGGGTACAATAGATGGAAAAATAATAGTTGCAGAATTGCCTAATAATTCTTAGGAGGAAACAGCAGAAAATTAGGGTAAGAATAATTCCTATGGCCTCTGATAGTCAATTGCAAAGCACAGAGTATGCGTAATTAAGTTAAATGTTAACACAAGGAGATAAATATGAGTTATCACTAAGACTTGGTAGGGTGAGATTGATGAATGGAACAAAGCAATGGAAAGAGATGTGTGCCTTGTTCAAAAGAAACAGATCTAATCTATGGGGAAGTAGTACTGATTGACAAAGAATGTATATATACCTACGCCCTGATGAGATGGATGTTTTGTAGACTCTGCTTTAAGTTTGAACCCACTTTGTAACAGAAATCAGTCACATAAATACCTATCAATGTTCTGAAGTGGAGAGCTGGACCCCTCCATTGCACAACATCACAGACTTCCAGAAGCAGGCTCACCAAACATCCTTGGCTATCTGGTGGAGTATATACCGTGGGTGCTCCTGAGAACTGGATCCTCACTGCAGTTAGTAATAAAGACTCCCAGTAAACTTAAACTCCCATTAAATTCTCCAATTAGATTAATTTGATGTAGGTCTGCTCCCACAGGCTCTTCCCCACATAACCCCTTTCCCTTCATCCTTTCTCTTGTCTACTTTCCTATAGTTTTGGGGTTTTACATATATAATTGTTTTCTTTTCCTTCCTTTACTTATCTATTTTCCCTTCTTTCCTTTCTTCTTTTTTCTTTCTTGATTAAGTGGTTAGTTCAAACTCTATTCTCCTTTCCTTACCTACAGCTTATTTTGTTATTTAGATTTTTTTGGTGTCTTTTTCTGAGAATTTCTTTGCTTCTTATTCTTTTTTTTTCTGGCTATTCAGAACTTTTATTCTCTAATTTATGGTGTGTATCCTTATTTACTCATTTTTTTATATCCTTGGGTTACTTATAGGGTTATACTTTCTGAAGTTCCCGATTTGAGCTCTTTTCTAGCCAGTTCCAGGTTTGAGCTCTCTCTTCTTTTATATTAAGAAAGGTGATATAGTTGTTGACCTTAATAGATCTTGCCTCATCAATCCTTTTTCCTGTTATATTGTTCTCTAAAAAGAGATACCAATTAATGAGATATGTGGATAGAATCAGTGTTTGGTGGAAGAAATAATCAAGGCTATGAACAAATGCAGTCCAGTCCTATACTTCTATTGCTGCTCTTCCCATGGTCAATCTCCTACCTGTTGGTTGTGCCATTTCATCTTTCGGTCTATCAGTTTCTATGAGAATGCTTTTCAGTGGGATATCCTCCGGAGCTCTTTTGTGTTGAGATCTCCCCCTCTTATTTAGCTCCATTCCAATTCCTTCCACCACATCTTTCATTCTCCTCCTATCCCTTTTCTGTGTGGTCTATTCTAAGTGACCCTGGGCAAGTCACTTAACCCCCATTGCCTACCCTTACCACTTGTCTGCCTTGGAAACAATATAGTCTTGATTCTAAGATGGAAAGTAAAGGTTTAAAAAAAAAAAAGATCGGTCCTCTTTTTTATTTGTATAAATAATTTCTATTTTTGTATTTTTTCACTTATTCTTAGAATATATGTATTCTTTACTTATTCTTAGAGTATAAATACACTTATACTATACTTAATTCCTCGGGAATTACATATATGTATGTATACTTTTCCTGAGTTTGTGTTTTGGGGATGTTTCAAAGTTGAAAATTCTGCTCACATTAAAAAAATGCCTTAAATGCTTCTCTTTTGTTGAATCTACATCTTTTTTTAAATTGACAATTCAGTTTATTTTTATTTGTAAGTTATGTCATTTTGAGTTTTATTAAGAGCTCATTCTCTTTTCAGAATGCATTATTTAATTTCTTCCAGAAGTTTCTATGGGTATAGAATAATTTCGTAATATTTGAATTTCCTTTCCTTTGTATTTGAAAGTTTTTCTTCTAGTCTTCTCTGGAATCTGTTGTTTGTCAGTAGTTGTTAAGTTTGACCACTATGTGTCTTGGAGTTTGAAGCATAGGATTTTTTTTTTCTGGGTATGATCTTTAGATTCTTTTAATTAAAAAAAAATTCTTAACATATCTCATATACTACTTCCATTAGCTTTTTCAAAAATTTTTTGTTTTATTTGTTATGTTGTTCTGGGAGATCTATGATCATTAAGTTGTCTCTGTGCATCTTGTATTTGAAACCAGTGGTTTTGGCTTATATAGAGATAATATGTTCTTTTGATGATATTATCTTTCACCTCTTTTCTATCAGCTTTTCCTCTAATTTGTTACTTTAGCATCCTATATTTATTATTCTCTATTTTCTTATATTGGAGGAACTTGCCACCCTGGATTCAATTTTTTCAAATTTTTTATTTTTCCCTTATGTGAAAGATATAAAAACTGCCCTATGTTGCAATATAATATCTTCTCATAGATTTCATTTCTCTTTTGGAATATTCTAGAATTTCTTTCCAATCCAAAGGCTTCTAAATTTCAATAGATATTGAATCACTTTTCTTTGACTTTGTAATATTTGTTAAGAGCTTTGTATTCTCTTTGAGAATTTAAGGATCTTTCTTCTTCCTACTCTTAGGATGTTCTCTGTTAACTGATGCTGCTTTAGGTTTTTAAATTGAATTTTATTTCTCTTGAAATCTTTGATGTTCTAGTCTTTCCTCCATTATTTTGCCCTATCCTACTTTCCCCTTTTTGATGGTGGTTTTCAACTCTCTGGCAACCACTTTAACTCTCTTCTCATTCTGAAAATTATTCTTCTCAGCAGAGAAAATAGAATTAAATTAAGAGTTGAGGAGTTTTACCTTATTTTTGTAATCCTTTTTGTTTCATTCAGTAGTAGTACCATACTTTGGGTTTCATCTTGGATCCTACATAGCTAGTAAAGCATTTTTTGTTGTTCTTAGCATTCAGTACCAGGCTTTGTACAATTTGAGTTTTCTCATCCTTGATATTATTCTTATCAGATCATATGTTTTTGCTTTACATATCTACTTTAACCCATCTTTGTCTTGATCTTCATTATGTCTTAAAAATCTAAAATAGTCAATTAGCTTCTTATATGTATATATCAGCCTCATTTCACAACTCTCCCTTTTTCCCATTAGAATAGTTTATATTTTGTGTCTTCAGAATTTTACTTTAGAGTTTCCCTAGATTTCTCTGTAGGAAGAAACCTATGACTCCTTTCCCAGAACACTTTGAAATTTGGTCTCTACAAATTTCCAGTGTGTTATTAGGCTCCATTTTCTTCCCCTTCACTCTCATGAATTTTAAGGTGGAATGCTCTTCTCTCCCCAAATTCCTATCATTTCTGTTTCAGGAATCAGTTTCTCTTTGTTGGTCAGAATCAAATACGGAATAGTAGTGCCCCTTTTTAATTCCCCCACCTTTTGAAGAATGAAGCCATCATTAAGGCAATTCAGGAATTTAACAGCTCTTCTGTTTTTGACAGAAAAAAAAGAGCTCTATGCAATGTTCAGATAATTAACATCCACAATCAACATTATGCCAAGTTTTTATGTCAGGTTTATGCTTGTTCCTTTAATTCCTCATTGTTTTTTTTTCTCTTGTAGTTCAGGTGGTCTGCAATATTTTCCCAAGATAAGACAATTTCAGTTTCTCAGTCTGTTTATCTTCACTCAAATGTTTTCTACTATGCTTTCTCTCTGGAGCAGAGACTGCATTTCCTCATGTGTGCATATTTCTTCTTGATACATAATGTCCTTATACTACCTCTTTTTTTCATTATGTTTTTTTTTGAAAAAGGTATATACTGTCACAGTAATATTTCAGTTATGAATTCTAATCCACCAAGCCTCAGTGAAGACTTAGAGGCAGAATTTGCCTCTCTCATAGTTTTTGTATTTGCCTCTCTCATAGTTTTTGTATTTGAGTACAAGTATAAGACCCTGGGCTGGTTCCCTTCCTAGATATCATTTTCTATGTAATGGGAAACTGGCCAAATGGGCATTAGTCCTTAAAGCATGGGCAATAGACGTTGTCTAGTATCAATCTGCAAGGAAACTTGGTGAGTCTAGTTCTAGAAAGGTGTGATGGAGGAATAGCCCTTTACTTCCCTAATTCAGGCTATGTGTGGGTATTTGATTATTTTTTCCTCAACTTACTGTGTGATCTTGAAAGCCTTTTAATTGGCTGTTCAACTGGATTTGAATGTGCAATCAAAAGCCATGGGCAAAAATCTCTGTTTCCTGGTAGTTTGATGTGGAAACACCTTCCCACTGCTAGCTGCTTATCTCCCCTCTGGGCCACCACATGGCCACGAATGCTTGGCATCTAGGTTTCTTCTGTTCTTGCTGTGGTTTCCCCTTCCCTCTCAACTTAGGTAAATTAATATCAGAGATGCATTGGACCAGATTACAATCCTGTGAACTGCAAAATAGATGAAAATCCAAATTTGCATTGACCCAGGTCAACATTTAATCCAGTAGGTCTGAACTTTAAAAATAAGAGAGTCACTCATCCATCAGCTATGCCACACCCAAAAGGGAACTTGATGGGGTAAATTTTTGGTAGATAGGGCTTTAAATTTGAGTTAGTCCACTCTCCACAGGGATTAAGTAGAGGAGACAGGTGGGGAATATGCCCAAATTCAGGGGGAATTCCTTATAACAACAACTTTAAGTTGAAGTCCACTCTCTTAGGGACTAAGTGGATATATAGGTGAAAGGGCACTCCAGTATTTTTGGGGGGGGGGATTGTGTTTGTATTTCTGTCCTTACTGAATATTTTTAGAGAATGTTCCTTTGTAAAAGCTTGTTGATGTTAATTGGTTAATTGATATTGAGGAGGTAATTGGCAAATGATATTGGGGAAATATTAACTGGTATTGGAGGGAATACACAAGATGAGGTTTCATTAATTATAATATTAGATAATTCTACAACTCCTCTGACAATCTTAGAATCCTGAGAAGGAGTTATAGTTTTTTTTTATAGTTATAGTCCTTTTTCTAGGGACCTGTCTTGACCATGCAAGCAGGAATCAGAGCACGTGTATGCTACACTCATACAATTTGCTACTATTCTTTCTTTTTTAAACCCTTACTTTCAGTTTTAGGAGCAACTCTAAGACAGAAAGGCAAGGGTGAAGTGACTTGCCCAGGGTCACATTACCAATTCTTCTTTCTATGTCCTATCTGCTACTCTCTATGACTTCTGATTTGACAAATAGAATTTGACAATTTTCTTCTTCCATCTCCCTTTTTAGCCTCTTCTTAAAGTCCTGCTGAACAGATTGACAAGAATCTAGACAAATATATATTTTTTACCAGTCCTTGTCAGGTAATACTCTATTTCTGGTCAATAGTCCATCATTATTTTAAGTCATGATACAGAAATCAAATCCCATTTTCAGATATCACCAGGTATTCTGAAATTTGTGGTAGTGAAAACTGTAGCAGCTAGGTCTCTTTCCTCAGGACTTTATAATCACAAACAAAACTTTCTGGGTTTCTTCTAGAATTATCATTTGACCCCAGATGAGTCACTAGTATTAGGAAGTAGTTATTAGATTGAACAAGTCTCTGGAAGCTACCCAGCATGACTTAGATATATGCCTTGGGAAGATAGCAGGTCTCTTGTCTACCTCTGCATGGAATCACTTGTTTCTTCTTCTCCTGAACTGACTTAGTGACTAACTGGCCATGATTCCCTGAGCTGAAAGAACTGTTCCTCTGATCTTTTCACATAACCACATAGAGATAGCTGTGTGATTCCAGGGTTAGAGCATTGAGTCTGGAGTGAGAAAGACTTGTGTTCCAATGAAGCCTCAGACATTTATGAGCTGTGTGACCATGGCCAAGACCCTTAACCTTTGTCTGCCTCAGTTTCCCCAACTGAAAAATGAGGATCATAATAGCACCTACCTTCCATAAGGACCAGAGGTTATATTATGTATGTATATATATATTTTGGTTTTAAATATTTCATTTTTTTAGAAAAGTTTTCCATGGTTACATGATGCATGTTTTTACTTTCCCCTTCACCCCCTTCCACCCCCCCATATCCAACACACATTTCCACTGGTTTTAACATTTGTCATCAATCAAGAATTATTTCCATATTATTGATAGTTGCATTGGTGTGGTCCTTTCAAGTCTACATCCCCAATCATGTCCACATCAACCCAAGTGTTCAAGCGGTTGTTTTTCTTCTGTGTTTCCTTCCTCTCCTGTAGTTCTTCCTCTGAATGTGGGTAGCATTCTTTTCCATAAATCGGTTATAATATTTGTAAAGCTCTTAGCACAGTGCCTGGCTAATCATAGTGGCTTAATAAATCCTTATCCCTTCCAGTAAATTGTATGAGATTACCCAGAGGAACTTGCTTATGTGGTAATGTCTCAGCTATGCAGTTTCTATAGAGTCACAGAATGTGAGAGTTGGGATAGACCATCGGTTATCAGACTTTCCAAACAAACTTGTCCAACTCCCTCATTTTAGAGGTAAAGTCAGTTTCCCCACCTGTAAAATAAAGCGATTAGACTGGAGGGCTGGCACCTCCCAGCTCTCCTGTCCTATGAATCTGCCAGCCTATGAATTCTGGTTTTTGCTGAGACTTCAGCCAAGAGAAAGAAGTGGAGGGAGGGAAGGAACAGGTATTTCTTAAGTATACCAGGCACTGTATTTGCCTGTATACCAGGCACTATCCCAAATACTTTACAAATATTATCTCATTTGATATTCATAACAACCCTGGGAGGTAGGAGCTATTTATCGTTATTTCCATTTTACAGTTGATGAAACAGAGGCATCCGAAAGTTAAGCAACTTGCCCAGGATTACATAATTCTGTAGTGTTTGAGGCTGGATTTGAACTCAGTTCTTTAATGACCTAGACCCAATGTTCTATCCACTGCACCACCAGCTATTTAGAGTCATGTGCAGGTTGGAATTCTGGCAATTCCCAAGAGGTGAGTGCTGTACAGTCTCTATCTATAATGAGCTCAGTGCCCCTTGTCCAGTGGTTGGTTTTCTTCTGTCCAGCCAGGTTTCCTCTAGCTGAGAATAGACACAAGGGGGCACTGTTGTAAGATAAGAAACAAGTACTGGGTAGAAGGATTTAAGATGGAGTTTTTGGGGAAAATACTATAAAAGGTCTCTTTCCCAAGGATTTCTGTCTCTAGTGACTAACTTGGGGAGGACATGGTTACTGGGTAGGAAGGAGGAGACGTGCTCCTTCCCACAGTTTGTCCTCCATGTCCCCAAAGCTAAGTATCTGGGAATGGGGAGATAAACTATAGCTATCAGCATCATGTTTCTTCATTGCTAGGAATCCACTAATATTTCCCTAGCTCAGACCCTGATGTCACTGATCGACAGAAGGATGACTCCACATAACAAAGGAAATGTCAAAGAAGAGATATGTGGGAGTTGGGTTAGAAAGCAGAAAGCAATTCCGGATTGGTTGTTCAACAGTGTAAAGGGGAAATTTTCTTTCTGAAGAATGACTACATATACATATACAGTAGATCAGACTAAAAGACATCTCAAGCCTCTTTCAGCCCAAGGAGTCTGGGATTTATAAGAACAGCTGCTATCCCCACCTCCCCACTTTGAGGGGAAAAATCTTTCAAGAAAACCCTCCCTTTTGTTCCTAAACTAGCCTTCATTGCCCTTACTGTCATTTGGAAGGAACTGAAATTCCAGGCTGGACGAATCCAAAGCTGGAATTAAGGTTGCCAGGAGATAAATCAACAATTTCAGCTATGCAGACAATACCCTCTGATGGCAGAAAGTGACGAAGAATTAAGAAGCTTCTTGATGAGGATAAAAGAGGAGCTTAACATTAAAAAAAAAAATACAACTAAGATCTTGGCAACTGGTCCCTTCTCTTCCTGGCAAATAGAGGGAGAAGAAGTGGAAACAGTGCCAGATTTTATATTCTTGGGCTCAAAGATCACTGCAGGAGACACCTTGCAGGCATGAAATTAAAAGATGCTTGCTCCTTGGAAGGAAAGCAATGACAAGCATGGATAGCATGAAAAGCAGAGATATCACCTTGCTAACAAAGGTCCATATCGGTCAAAGTCGCTCTCTTTCCAGAAGCAATGTATGGCTCTGAGAGCCGGACTATAAGGAAAGCTGAGTGCCAGAGAATTGCTTTTGAGAGTTCTTTGGACAACAAACAGCCAAGACAAATTAATTCAGTTTACTCACCGGAAGGTCAAATATTAAAGCTGAAACTTAAATACTTTGATCACATAATGAGAAGACAGGACTCATTAGAAAAGACCTTAATGTTGGGAAACATTGAAACAAAAAGAGAAGGGGATGGCAGAGGATGAGATGGATAAATAGTGTCATGGAAACCATGAACATGAGCTTGGACAGATTTCGGGATTGTGGATGATAGAAGAGCCTGGCATGCTCTGGTCCGTGAGGTCACAAAAGAGTCAGACATGACTGAACAACAACAAAAACTCATCTTTGAATGGCCATCTTTTAATTACTATCAGGGATGTAGTCCTACAAAGAAACTACATTCTAGGCAAACTGCTATTCTTGCAGCCTTGAAACTGATTTCTTTTGCACTCTGTATCTGTTTACCTAGATCTTTAAGGCTGGAATTTTTCTCCCCCCACCCACCCCCTGCCCCAGCCGTCTACCCTGATCTCCATCTGTTAGCGTTCTGCCATCCTTCAGATTCAGGCCAGATGTCACCTCCTCCATGAAGCCTTCCTGACCCAGCTAGAAGTGTTATCTCTTTCATTAATCTCACAGCACTTTATATACTTCCATCAGGTTCTACCTTGTGCCATATTTATCTTTGTACATGTCTTATCTCCTATGAGACCATATCTGATTTATTTTTGTATATGTTCTCCACCCCAAATTGTGCTTAGCACAGTGCATTCCACATAATGAGTATTTTAATAAATGCTTATTGAATGAAGAAAAAATTGGAGGCCCAAGGGCAAGAGCAGGCACTGATGCATAAGGAGAGGAGGATCAATCCTACCTGCTTTTCTGATTCTAGATGTAGTTTTCCATCCACTTGTTCCTGAGCCCAGGTGGAAGACTCTTCCATCACCTAGAAGGGACGGCATTATTACTACCAGGAGAGTGGGTCAGGAGCTTTTGAGAAAGTGTGTATTTGGTATATATAAGAGGTGGGGTACCTTCCATGGAAGCTTTTTAGAAAAAAATCTAAATTTCCCCTTAAAATACTTGTTCTCCAAGGGAATTTGGACCAAATTAAGTTAAAACAATGTGTGCTATTTCTCAGGGAAGCTTCACAAGCTGCTTCTCCAGAGTGGATAGATCTGTAGCAAATGTAGAGATAGGGAACAAACAGTTTTCTGATAGATATAGCTCCCCAGAATGGTCTCCCATTCAGTTTCATTATAAATTCATTCCCTTAAGTTGGGACACTAATATACTGTTGGAGAAGTTGTGAACTGATATAATCATACTAGAGAATAATCTGGAATCTAGTCCAAAGGGCCATAAAACCATACATATGCTTTGATCTAGCAATACCACTGCTAGGTCTGCATCCCAAAGAGACCAAAGAAAAGGGGGAAAGAGTCCATCTTGCAAAAATATTTGTAGCAGTTCCTTTTGTGGTGTTAAAGAATTGGAAACTGAGGGGGTGTCCATCAATTGGGGAATGGCTGAACAAGTTGTGGTGTAAAACTATAATGGATACTATTGTGCCGTAACAAAATGAGTTCAGAAAAGCCTAGAAAGACTTATATGACCTGATGCAAAGTGAAGTGAGCAGAACCAGGAGAGGGTTGTATAGTCATAGCAATACTGTAAGATCATCACCTCTGAATGAGTTAAATTATTATCAGCAACGCAATGATCCAAGAGACTCATGATGAAAAATACTATCTGCCACCAAAAAAAGGAACTGATGGAGTCTGAATACAGTTTGAAACATACCATTTTTCACTTTATTTCCTTCATGAGTTTTTTCTTGTATTTTTGATATGTATCTTCTTTCACAGCATGACAAATATGGAAATATGTATTGCACGATAGAACATCTTTAACCTTCATCAGATTATTTGCCATCTCAAGGAGGAGAGAGGGGAAGGAGGGAGAGAATTTGCATCAGAAAATATCAGAAAACAAATGTTAAAAATTGTTTCTACATATAATTTGGGGGAAATATAACAAAATAATACTGGGGAAAAGAATAAAATCTTTCCCTTTCTCCCTTCTGGCACTGGAAACAATCAACTACCCAATGGACTTGACAACAACCTCAGATTAATCCTCTCCTGATTCTCATCCCTACTATATGCAAATAGAATCTCAGCATCCTCCCTGGAGTATTCAGAATGCACCAGGGCAAGCAAACAGGCAGTAACTCCAGAAGCAACCCAGGGTTAGAAAAGGATATTGTAAAGAAAGTGATCTTTGAACCAAGAACTTTGGTATAACAATGTTTTGTGAGGGAGGATCACAAGATCTGCTATTCCTCCCCACTCCTTTTTGCTGCTGCCCCTGAGTTCGTTCCTCTTCATCTGCCAGGACTTAGGCTTTGTGCCCAGTCTGCTTGGGAGTCTGCTCTTGCTGCCTTCCATAAGAGATAAAAGCAATCTTGACCTTGCAGTAATTTATTTTTTAATTAAAAATGTATTTATTTTATTTTTTAACCAATTATGTATAATAACAAATTTCCACCTAAGTTTTTTGAAGTTACATGATCCTAATTGTCTCCCTTCCTCCTCTCCGCCTCCCAGAGCTGGCAAGCAATTAATGTATTATTATTATTACATCATATTATTATATTATCATGTATTCATATGTCATCTATTATCATGTATTCATGTATCATGGCAAGCAAAAACATGTATTATCACCTTGCAGTAATTTCTAATCACAATAGTGTAACCCTAAAATTGCAAGAAGGCTGTGAAGCCTGCCAGTTCACCTCTCCCTTAACCCTTTGGGGGAAGGAATGGCTTTGAGAATTCCCTGGTCCCTCCAGACAGCAATTACAGCAGGGTTTCCTAAACTGGGATCCATGAATTTTAAAAAATACATTTTAATAACTGTATTTAATAGAATTTGTTTTTGGTCTGTAATCCAATATATTTTATGCTTTAAAAACATGATTCTGAAAAAGGCTTCATAAGTTTCACCAGACAGGTATATGACATAAAAAAGGGCAAGAACCCCTGGACTTTAGTGAGTCATATCAGAAGACTAGAGGCAGTGGTAGATGGAGTTAGCCGAGAAGGAGGGATAGGATCGCTGCTTCCAAAAATTGAACGATCCTGGGAGTGGAACAAAAAATGAATGAGTAGAATTATAGGGAAATAGACTTTGGCTCAATATAAGGAAGGACTCTAACAATTAGAAGTGCCTCCAAATAGGTACTGAGCAGAACTGGTTCCCCAGGGTTGAGTCTCTTTGTCACCGCCGGATACAGAAAAGATTCCAGCACTGGGTGAGAGGTCGAACTAATCTTTAAAGCCTTATTTTTCAATGCTGAGATTCAGTGAGCAGAATTATCTGAATACATTGAGAATCAATCAGCAAAATATTTCACGAGTTTCTTATTGTGGATGTCTCCCATGTCTCTGTCCTGAAGTTTGCTTCTCTTTTCTCTCTCTATTCTCTCACTTGGTGATCTCATCAACTCCTATGGATTTAAGTATTATTGGTATGTAGGTGATTGCCATTTCTCTTTATGTAGCTTTAATTTCTCTGCTGAAATGCAATAATCCAGGACAATTCTGAGGGACTTATTAGGAAGAATGCTATTCATATCCAGAGAAGGAACTGTGGAAGTAGAAACACAGAAGAAAAACAACCGCTTGATCACATGGGTTGATGGGGATATGATTGGGGATGTAGACTCTAAATGATCATCTTAATGCAGATATGAATAATATGGAATTAGTTCTTGATCAATGACACATGTAAAACCAGTGGAATTGCTCATTGGCTATGGGAGGTGGGGTGGGAGGAGGATAGGGAAAGAGCATGAATCATGGAACCATGGGAAAAAAAATCCTAAATTAATTAATTAATTAAAGATTTCCAATCAAGATAAATAAAATTAAAAAATAAATTTCCCTGCTGAGTCCTAGTCTCATATCATTAACTGTCTATTGGACATTTCAGAATGGAAGACCCATAAGCATCTCAAACTCAGCATTTCCAAAACAGAACTCGTTATCTCTGCCTGCAAACCCTCTTCTTTTCCAAACTTTCCTATTTCTTGAAGTCACTACTACCCTTCTAGTCACCATGGTTCCAAAGTTCAGTTTTAACCCTGACTTGTCTCTGAGCAGCTAGAATTTCTCTCAGAGACTGAGTCATTGGTGGAAGTAAATAAAGCAGCTTCAGGTCAATTTTGCCTTTCTGGTTTAGAAAATGAGCAGCTGCCAATCCAGCTGTAAACTGAAGATCGACAAGTAGTGATGTTGGCCAAAAGGAGGAGGCATGAGGCAGCTAGGAGGCTCAGTGAATAAGGAGCTAGGTCAACAGATGGGAAATGCTGGGTTCAAATCTGGCCTTAGATACTTCTTAACTGGGTCACCTTGGGCAAGTCATTTACCCCCCCCCCAATTGCCTTGCCCTTATCCCTTTTCTACCCTAGAACCAATACACAGTATTGATTTGATTGATTCTGATAGATATCCATTTATCCATCTATCCATCTATGTATCTGTTTATTCATCTGTCTGCCTGTCCACTGTCTGTCTGTCCATTCATCCATCCATCTATCTATCTATCTATCATTGGATTGATTCCAAGATAGAAAGTAATTTTTTTTTTTTTTTTTTTTTTTTTTTTTAGGAAGGGATGTGATCCTCCAGGAATTAGACATAGACCCCTTGGAAATAACCTACCTTCTTTGATTAGAGGATCACAGATTTAGAGCTAGAGGGACCTGTGACGTTATTGAATTTAAACCCTCCTTTTACAGATGAGGAAACTGAGGTAGCACATAGAGAGGAAATGAATAGAAGTCTGAAACAGGGTTTTAGCTTAGGTCTTCCTGAATCCAAGCTTAGCACTCTATTCATTGTGGAATTCTGCCTCTGTTGTAAGAGTGGCAGAAGCTGGAACTCTGCCACCAAGTGCTCTGTCAGCCTATGAAAGATCCTGCTTGATGTAGGAGGGTATTGATGCCACCTGAAGCTCAAACATCCATATCTCTGAATTCTGTCCCTGATGATCTTGGACACTTGGGGCAAGAAACAGCTTTTGCTCTGGTGTAGGCAGGTTCTCCTTGTCCTGCATGGTGTGTAAATGGAATTAGCTCTAGCCCATTCATAATCAAAACTCTACTTACCCTAGGCATCTAGATTATATCATCCCCACCTCCCTCAGTAGGGAGGGGAGATGAGTTAATCACACGTGACAATAAGTAACAAATCAAGAACAAGGGACTGCCCTTTGGGCAGTCCAAATCAGTGTAAAGGCTGCCATTTGTCCACTTGAATTAGAGGTGGGCCCACAGGAAGTGATGAGAGACACTATCTCTTCAAATATGTGAGTTACTAGCTGGTTAAGGAGTTCCGGCTTTGAACTTGGTGCTGAAGGTTCTCTGCTGAGACCTCAGGCAGCTTCTACTCTGAACTGTCACATGGGCAAGTTAGGCTGACTTCCTTGGCCTACCTTGGCATTTCCAAACTCTGCCTTAAGTAGACTTATAGCCTCTCTGATTTCTAA
>NC_058130.1:146376043-146491201 GCF_016433145.1 Gracilinanus agilis
GCCAAGGAAATGGCTCAGAGGGGAAGTGGCAGAGCCGAAGTCCACCCCCACTTCTCTGTCTCTCTCTCACTCACACACACACACGTGTATTACATGTGTGGTCTCAGAACACTCTGTCCTCCATACTGTCCTGGGACCTGTTTATTTTTCCTTCCTTCCTTCCTTCCTTCCTTCCTTCCTTCCTTCCTTCCTTCCTTCCTTCCTTCTTTCCTTCCTTCCTTCCTCTCTCTCCCTCTCTTTATTTCTCTTTCCCTCTCTCCTTTCTCTCCTTTTTTTTCTCCTTTTTTCTTTTTCTTCTTTCTCTCTCCCCTCCCCTGCCCTCTTATTTTCTCTTTTCTTTTCTATTCTTTTTAAACCCTTATCTTCCATCCTAGAATAAACACTGCATATTGGTTCCGAGGCAGAAAGTGTGGGAAGGGTTAGGCAATGAGAGTTAAGTGACTTGCCCAAGTCACAGCTGGGAAGTGTCTGAGACCAGTTTTGAAAACAGGACTTCCCATCTCTAGGCCTGGCTCTCAATCCATTGAGTCACTTAGCTGCCCTTTTTAAGCCAGTTTTTCCTTGAATGATATTGAGATCCATCTTTGAGACTTGGTTGATTTAGAAGATTAAAGGCACAAACTATAAGCATCACTTCCTGGTTGTCTGCATACAAAACAGCCGTGAGGAACTCTAGGTCTTCTTTCTGATATTTGGGTGATCAAAAAAGATGAGTAATTGGGGGCAGCTGGGTAGCTCAGTGGATTGAGAGTCAGGCCTGGAGACAAGAGGTCCTAGGTTCAAATCCGGCCTCAGATACTTCCCAGCTGTGTGACCCTGGGCAGGTCACTTGACCCCCATTGCCTACCCTTGCCAATCTTCCACCTATAAATCAATACACAGAAGTTAAGGGTTTAAAATTAAAAAAAAAAAAAAAAGATGAGTAACTCAGGGAAGGGTATTTTGTGTAGTTGAATTAAGTTGAGATGTTCTCAGTGCCTATCTGTATTAAATATTCTTTTCTAGCCATGGCTAAGTAAATCTTTTATTAAAGTGTTTCCCTTTTGTTGACTGTTGAATGACCTATTAATGTCCCATTTTGTTCTAATATTGAACTTATTGGATTGATAAAATCCTACATTTGATGCATTGTGAATGAGTCCTTATAAGAGAATAAGCCATAAATAGATGTTACCAGGTATCACTTAATTGATTTAGTAAATATGCCAGATTGGTGAGTTGAATGAATGAATCTTTTTTAGGGGGAATGCCATACCAATGTTCCCAAGTTTCACCTGGGTAAAGGCAAGTGAACCAGAGAGATTTTCAAAGACCTGACTGTACCTGAGGCATATGACCCAGAGGTTACCCTTATAAATATTCATGTGTAAAGGGCCAGAAATGGAAAGAACCATGGGAAAGGGGGATAGAGAAAGGACAAGCAAGTTGTAAAAAGAGTGGGATGACATAAAGACAGTGAGCAATTAATGAAATTTAAATTACAATTAGGAAATGACATAAGTAATTTTCTGAGGAGGTGGGTAGATAACTGTTAAAACAAAAAAGGATTACATTAATTAAGGCCTGGGTCATAGGATCAAAAGTTTAGAGGTGGAAAGGACCTTGGATGTTATCTTATCCAACCCCTTTATTTTATCAAGGAACCTTTGAAAGTGATCAGTAGATAGAGACTTTGGTGAGCAGAGACAGGCTTTGAAATGAAGACCCCAGACAGGAAAATCCTTATGTGCTCAGTATTCTAGGAGGGTTGAGAATAGCACTAGCTTGGATGGAAATTAGAAGAATGGGAAATATAAAAAAAACAGATGAAACTAAGAATGTGCAAGGGAAAGAACATTGGATCTCAAGTCAAGAGAATCTGAATTCATTTCTCACCTCTGAACCTTACTACTTGTGTGACCTTGGAGAGCTCTTTAGCCTCTCTTGGCCATAGTTTCTTCATCTTTAAAGAGAAAGGGTTAGACTACTTTAGAGGTTCTTAACCTTTTTTATGTCATAGATCCCTTTGGTGGTCATGGATCCCTTCTCAGAGTCAGGTTTTCAAATGCATAAAATAAAATGCAAAGAATTACAAAGGAATCTAATTGTAAAAATAAAGTTGTCAAAAAAAATTTTTTTAAGTTCAGCCAACCTGGAGTCAACCCCAGGTCAACTCTGTACCCAGATGGCCTTTGAGGTCTTTTTTAGCTTTAGCTCACTTTTCTCTTTTTAATTAATCTGTCCTTTTAGGGCTTAACTGCTCCCTATGCACCTCCTCACAAAATTACTTTTGTCATTTCCTAATCATTATTTCACTTTCAGCAATCACTGTTTTTTATTTACCTCTCTTTGACTCTGTCTCTCTTTCTCCTCCCATCACTCTATGGCAGGGGTCGGCAACCTTTTTTGGCCGTGAGAGCCATAAACGCCACATTTTTTAAAATGTAATTTCATGAGAGCCGTACAGTGTTCACAGTGCGCGCTCCTATAACAGCGCCTGAAAAAAATTTGACTTTATGGCTCCTGCAGAAAGAGCCATATCTGGCCCTCAAAAGAACCAGATAATGGCTCAAGAGCCATATGTTGCCGACCCCTGCTCTGTGGGGATCAGATTGCCCAAAACACCTTCATTTTCTCTTGTTGTACATTCTCAGCTGCAGAAAAAGAGTACCCAGTCTAGAACTGACTGCTTTGTATCCAAGGATCCTCATTTCTCTCCTTTATAGTATTTAAGAATGGAAGGCTGAATAATAATAATAATAATAATAATAATAATAATAATAATAATAACTAGCATCTATAAAACGCTTGAATTTTTGCAAAGCACTTTACAAAATATTAGCTCATTTTATCCTCACAACAACCATGGGAAGTGAGTGCTATTATTATCCCCATTTTACAGATGAGAAGATTGAGGCAGACAAAAGATAAATTGTTAACCTTAAAACCAAATAAGCAATATTTATGTTGCTCTAACAAACCAATCAAACACACAGCTCTGTAGGAAAAATGCTTATTTCCATTAAGACAATTCAAAAACACATATGGCAGGGGGTGGATAGACCCAAGAGATTGGAGGAAGGTTATAGGCTTATATCATGTTTCAAGAAAAAAGAGAAGGGAGTTGGGCAATGTAGGAAACTTCTGCCCAGCACAAGAAATATACTGTCAAACTTTTGGAATGTACCAGGATGCATCTTTGATAAGATAAAGGAAAGCATGGGCACTGTTCAGGGCACGCTGACCTTTTTGGTCACTTTGCAAAGTCACTTTCAGACAGACGCCACCATTCCATAATCTTGATGTTCTAAAGCAATTATAAAAATCTCAAAAATCATTAAAAACTTGTTAATGCTTGACAGTGACTTGCCCAGGATCACACAGCTAGTAAGTGTCTGAGGCAGGATTCAGATTCAAGTTGCTCCTTACTCTGGTTCTCACACACCACATACTGCATCATCTATCTCTGAGCCTGTGACTTGGCCGTGAGCACGAAGCCAGGAAGTATCTGAGGTAGGATTCAAGTCCACTGTTGTATCCTGCGTTATTGACATTTTGAGATCTCTGAACTACATTTCCCATGATTCCTGGCTTACGTAATGACGCGGACCAGAGGTTAAAAATGAGTGGCTGGTTGATTGGGGATGTGGACTCGAAACTACCACACCAATGCAACTACCAACAATTTGGAAATAGATCTTGATCAATGACACGTTAAAATCAGTGGAAATGTGCATCAGCCATGGGGGTGGGGGGGGGGGGGGTGAATGGGAAAGAAGGAGCTTGAATCATGTTAAAAACGAATATTAATAAATGTTTTAAAAAAATGAGTGGCTGGGCTTGCACTGTCTCTTTTCTGGCGGAAGCAGCATGGTGGTGAAGGTAATGGTGGGTTTTTCAAACAGCCTAAGCTAACATGGCATGTGGCTCCATTTTTCTAATGGCTACCACTAAATCTTTTAATACCATAATATTTTTAAATCTATCCTTCTATATTCATTTTATTTCTTACAATCCAATGCTTCATGCTTTCTTTCTTTAAAGAACTGAATTGAGTAGGTATGTGTGGGGGTAGCCGGGTAGCTCAGTGGATTAAGGGCCAGGCCTAGAGATGGGAGATCCTGGGTTCAAATCTGACCTCAGACACTTCCTAGCTGTGTGACCCTGGGCAAGTCACTTAACCCCCATTGCCTAGCCCTTACTGCTCTTCTGTCTTGGAGCCAATACACAGTATTGATTCTAAGATGGAAGGTAAGGGTTAAAAAAAAAACAACAACAACCGAATTAGATCTGTTTCCTCAAGGAGTCACAATGGTGCACTGGAGACAATACTGTATCTGGAGTCAGAGGACCTGGGTTCAAATCCCAGTTCTATCACTAGCACTAAAATAACCTTAGGCAAGCCCCCTCTGGGCTTTAATTTCTTCGTCTATAATGATGAAGTGGCTAGACCAGTGATGGGCAAACTATGTCCCACAGGCCAGATGTGGCCCCCTGAAATGTTCTATCCAGCCCTGACATTATTCCTAATCTGATGAATACAATGAGCAGGATACAATACAACGAAACTTCAAAAGAGTTGCCTTAGAAACAGACTAACAGATGAGCATTTCCTTTCCTTTGGCCCCCTCTTTAGAAAGTTTGCCCATCACTGGGCTAGACCATTTGATGACCTCTGAAAAATCCTTTCTAGCTTTAAATCTATGATCTTAATATAGGGACAGAAGTTATCCCTGCTTTCAGCACATCAACCTTGGGGCAGAACAAATCCTGTCTATGCCCTCATGTGGATCCAGTCTCCTTGACCCCATCCTTCTTTGGGGTACAACAAGCACTCAATTTCTGACCTTCCATTATGCCTTCTCTCTTCTTCCAAGGAAGGCATTATCTAAGAATGGTTTATCCCTGTTGGCAAACCTTTGGCACGTGCGCTGGAGGGGGCTGCTCCCTTCCTCCTCTCCGCCATGCCCAAGGACATTTCTCACATCACCCGCCCCTCTGCTCAGCAGCCCAATGGGAGTGCTTCCTCCCTTCTCTGTCTGTGGTAAGGGGGGGCTCACTTGTAGCATGAGGGTACAATTTGTGTACTTGATCTCTAAAAGGTTTGCCATCACTGGCTTAGACCATGGAACTAAGTTCTACCACCTGCTGGCCCAATCACATTTGCCATAAGTGAGTCCTTGATGGCAAATAAAACGTCACATACTGATTTTAGGCATGTTAAATGCAGTTATCAGAAGCTACCTTGACCACACTGACTCTGTGGCTGGAGTAGGTCTTGTGATATTTCTGAAAACTTACTCCCCTTGGAGTCCTTTGATCAGATCAGATGTTTATCACACTTGGATGGAGCCCTTTGATCTGATTAAATGTTAATCACACTGGGAGCCCTTTGATCTAATCAGTTGGTAATTACTCCTCTTTGTTGCTGTCCTTCCCAAGCACTCCTCCTGGTGGAAATGTATTTAAACACTATTACTTCTACCCCTTTTCAGGCATTCCTGCCCTTCAGTGGCTGTGGGATGACCTGGAATTGCAATTCCCTTACCTTATTGATTAAAGACCCTTATTGTTGCTGCTTTGGGAGTTCTCATTATTTCAGATTGACAAGCAACTGGTCATAGCCAAGACATTCCTCCTTCACCCCCAAAAAGAACCCAAGAGGCATAGCAGTGATCTCCTGTAGCTTCCTGCACAACTTTCAGGATCAAGAGGGTTTTGGGGAAGAACAGAAGCAAAATCGCCCTGTTCCTTAGTGGCTTTACATTTAAAATGCCTATAAGACTAGGTATAACACAAAGAGGAAATGCTAGAAAAAGACCAAGCTGGCTTATCCAGACCTGCCAGTGTGGTGATGTCCTGCACATTCACTCTATACCAAGTTTGAACACCTTACCATGCCACCAGTCTCCAAAAAGAAGTGCCATTACCATTCCATTTTGGAAGCTATCGGCAAGGATGCAGGTATGAAAACAATACACAACAACCTAGTGGCAGAACAATTACTCTTGCCCTTTTGTTTTCATAGACTGAGTCAGTCGGTTCAGAAATAAACATATACTGTACATGATATATTTTTTAAAAGACCATAAACTTTTCTTCATTTTCGTAGAGACTGTCATTTAAAATGACTTTTAGATATGAGTTGAGTTGGTACCAGATATAGGAGACAACAGAGAAAGGGAAGAAAGGAAAGGAGAGGCTTAAAAGCAAGAAGATTTATAAGAAAGGAGGACAAAGAAAGAAAAAAACTTAGAGAACACCCTTCCCCAGGCATGTTTGTCTCTGAGTTCTACCTGTCCCTTTATGGGGTAGTTGGCTTATTTTATTGGGGCAGGAGAACCTCCTGGAGAAAGGGACATTTTTCTTTCCCCTCCTTCCCTTTTGGTCGACTTCCCTTTTGGATAGCCTCCTCACTGAAGCAACTTCATTGGTTTTCTGTTCTTAAAGATATCCATGAACCCACTCCCTTCCCCATGCTCCCAACTAATCATATGTCCAGAGATCTAGATTGAACCTCATTAAGACCTTGACACCCTAGCTTTTAGGATTATGTATTTTCAAGGTCAGTGGGACATAGTTTCTACTCTCCTGACTTTTCTTGACTGGGAGGATGGGAGTGGGCTTGCTTGGTGAGCAGGTCATAGATGGTGGGTCTCTATCTCTATGGTACCCACATATACTTTCTCTTAAGACAACTGACTTGTTCTTTAGGATTGTGGTATGAGTCACATTTTCTTGGAGTTTGGGAGGTGTGAAAGCTAAACAGTAGTAAAGACAAAATATACACTTTGGCAATATTTGCTTGGAACAGAGTTGTTAAAATTGGGTGCATTGTTACTTACTGACAGGACTGGCTTTGGGGAAAACTGTCTGTGGTGGTAACTGTCTCCTCATTAAAGAACTGGATTGAGTTATACCAGCTTGACTCCTGGACCAAGTCAAATGATGGGGGTGGGGTGGGGGAGGCAGTCCTTTGGGCTTTTCTGGGTCTTAAAATTTCATTTTCTGTCTGCCAAATTGCCAGGGAGTGATGGTGGTGGTGGTGGTGGTGGGGAGGGTCCTACTTCTCTTGCAGTTATTCACACCTACAGGACAAAGAACTGAAAGGCTCTCTTCTTTTCCCATCTTGACCTAGTTCTTGAAATCTCAACACCCAGCTCTGAGTGCAGGAGAAACATCCCAGAGGGTGCTTTCATTGATTGAATAGTGTCATGGTAACCTGGAAAAAAATTCATAGGTATACTCTCTGCCCTCTGCAGGCCCTTGGTGAAGATGCCACTGAAGTGGAGATCTTTAACGTTAGAAGGAAACTTAGAGATAAATCATCATCTTTCTCTCACTCAGCAGATGAAGAAACAGAGGCCCAGAGAAGAGATAAGTAGGTTTATGGCAGCTAGGTGGCACAGTAGATAAAGTATCTGGCCTGGAGTCTGGAAGACTCCTTTTCATTAGTTCAAATCTAGCTTCAGACACTTACTAGCTATGTGACACTAGGAAAATCACTTAACTCCATTTGCCTCAGTTTCCTCATCTAGAAAATGATTTGGAGAAGGAAATGACAATCCACTCCAGGATCCCTGCCAAGAAAACCCCAAATGAGGTAATAAAGAGTTGGGCGTGACTGAAAACAATCGAACGACAACAATTATAAAATGTGATTTCTTCAAGGTCCTGTAGCTATATAATTGTACAGTAACTGGAAGAGAAGGGAATTGACTCCAGATGTGAGAGTTTCTCTTCTCTCTTTACAGAAGAGAACAAGTAGTTCCTCAATGGAAAAGGGAAAGTTAGAGAGAGAGCAGGGGAGGGGAGAAAAGATTGATACAGCAGACTCTCTGAAGCAAATCTGTGCCCCCCCCAAATTTCTGTTTCTTTGAGCATTTCTTATGCATTCAAATTTTCATCCAGCTGCAAAATAAAACCTTTGAGAGGGAAGAGAGAACATCCTGGTTGAAATGTCCAGATGTTACTAGAGATAATTTCACTACAACATGGGCACTAACTGAATTGCCAGAACATTTGCTAGATATAGGCAGAAGCGTCTGGGTGTTGTATTGGATTATAGCGCTAGACTTGGAATCAGGAAGACTTGAATTCAAATCATGCCTTGGTCACTTAGTTGTGATCTGGGGTAAATAACTTAACCTCCCTTACCCTCAGTTTCTTCTTCTGAAAAAATGGATTTAATAATAGTTCTACCTCCTAGTATTGTTCTGAGGATCAATTGAAATAACATTTATAAAAGGCTTTGAGAACCTTAAAGTGCTATTTTAGTGATTGTTGTTGCTGTTATCATTATTAGGAGCACCTCTCCCTGTAACACCCATTACTGTGAGCTACAAAGATGGTCCCAGAAGACCCAAAGGCACATTTCAAGCTCATAGCTCCTGTTTCCTTATGCATTTCTAAACCAACACCATTCTCCTTTCTAGTAACTGGAGCTTTGTGGCAACTGCATTGATCCCATGAATTTGGGAAAAGGTGGGCAAGGAAAAGCGTTGCAATGGATTTTCAACAACAAATTAGACTCCTATATTCAATAAGATTCACAGAATGATAGAGCTGGAAAGGGACCTTAGAGATGATCTAGGCCAGTGGTTCCCAAACTTTTTTGGCCTACTGCCCCCTTTCCAGAAAAAATATTACTTAGCTCCCCCTGTCACATACTATCACCGCCCCCTTACAGTTATTCACCACCCCCAAATGCACCTGTGGCCATCACCGCCTCCCTGGATCGCTGCAGCATCCACCAGGGGGCGATGGCACCCACTTTGGGAATCACTGATTTAGTCCAACCTCCTTATGTGTACAGAGAAACTGAGGCCTGGGGAAGGGAGAAAACCATACACCTAGCTAGTTCTCACATAGACTTGGGTGGGGAAATGGAATAAATGTTTATGTAGCCCCTATTCTGTTCCAGGAGATCTAGGTGGCATAGTAGATATAGAATGATGGTCCAGGAGTCAAGATTCCTCTTCCTGAATTCAATTCCACTCCAGGCATTTACTAATTGTTTGACCTTGGGCAAGTCACTAAATTCTGCCTCAGTTTCCTCATCTGTGAAATGAGATGGAGAAGGAAATGACAAACCATTCTAGGATCTTTGCCCAGAAAACCCCAAATGGGACCACGAAGACTTGGGCATGACTGAAACACGATATTATGTGGCAGATGCTTTACAAATATTCTCTTATCTGATCCTCCCAGCAACCCTGCAGAAGTACATGACGCTATAATCCCTAGTTTATGATTGAGGAAACTGAGGCAAACTGGGGTAAAGTATCGTTGCCCAGGGTCATACAGTTCATTAAGTGTCTGAAGCAGAATTTAAACTGAGGTCTTTCTGACTTTTCAGCACTTTAACCACTGAGCCATCTAGCTGCATCACTGCTGTGTGAACCCTCATTAAGTCATCTCATGTCTTTGGATCTTGGTTTTCTTAGCTATAAAATAAAGGTGCTACACTACACACAGTAGGCACTTAATAAATGTTTATTAGCTGATTGAATGACTATGCCTCTGAGGTTCCTTCTAGCTTTATTTAGTTCTATGATCATCTACCATATGATACTACAAGCTCTGAGTCTTTTTTTTTTAACCCTTACTTTCTGTTTTAGTGACAACTCTAAGTCAGAAGGGAAAGGGCTAAGCAAATGGAGTTAAATGACTTGTCCAGGGGCACACAGCTAGTAAGTGTCTGGAGCCAAAATTTTCCCTGATTCTCTATCTACTAAGAAACCTAGTTGCCTCCAGTATAATCAATTATTCTTATGGGATTTTCCTCTAATTCCAATTGCTGAAGAGTCATCATAAGTAGCCCATAAACCTAAAAACTACATGTTGATAATATTTCATATAATTGGTTTCCTTTGTAATTCTATACATTTTATTTGATACATTTAAAGATATTACTCTGAGAAGAGGTCTGTGGGTTTTGCCAGACTGCCCAAGTGTCCAAGACGTAGAAAAAGTTAACAACTGCCATCTTAATCATTTTTACTTCAGGAAACATCACCGAAATCCTACCTTATTTCTTATGATAATCAAAGTTCACGTTAGATTCCCCCTACCGACAGTCAGGGACCAAAGCTTGGCTCAAAACATGGCATCCTGGAAAGCCGAGAGATGTTTGAGTCCGCTTCTCCCCAAGACCACCCAGCCCAGACCATGGAAACACAAAGGGAATAAGCTCACAATTCTCTCTTGGTCTTCCCCTTCACCAATCAACAGTCAGGGAGCATGACAAATAACTGTTTGCAGCTGTCATTAGCTGAAAACAAGATAAATCTGCATATGCTTAATTGTAATTAGGCAGACTTGGCAAGGAGCCCTCACTGTGCTACCAAACAACCATCTCTCTTGCAACAGGGCAACAAAAGCAGACATATACACATATGTATGTGTGCGTGCGTGTGCCCGTGCGCACACACACACACACACACACACACACACACACACAGAGTACAAATGTTCCCCAGAAACTGGAATGACTGCAAATAACCAACAAAGGAAAAGGAAGAAGAGGTAGGGTTAAACAAACAAACAAAAAACAAAATAGGATCAGGATTAAGGAGAATCAAGCAGCCATCAGGGATGGCCAGGTTTGGCAGAGGAATGCCCCGTGCCTGTCCCACCGCTTTTTTCTTTCTCACTCCTGGGCAAGTAGTAAAGATGGGGGTTGCCAACAAGAGTCCCATGTTAAGGATTCCACAGCTCTTTTGTTTACTTCTCACATCATCAGGAGCAATGGACTTTGGGGAGACCTTTCTCTTTGGGGCAAAGGGAAAAAGGCTTTGGTTTTGGGGGTTCAAGTTTTGGGGAGAGGAATGAAAGAGGGAAAAACAGGGAATGAAATGGAACGTAACATTATCCCTTTCTTCTCCTCTCCTCTCCCCTTTCCTCTTTCCCAACAGGACTGGTTCTAGGGTGAATATTTTGGAGACTGTCTGGGAGAAAGAGTGTATTTTGCCACATGCCGAGGGGAATAGAGAAACGGTTCTCCTGCTCTGCTCAGTCTGAGCTATCCTCATGTTGTCTTGCATTGGCACTAGCATGACGTCAGCAGACACACAATAGAACTTGGAATGAAGCAATGGCTGATTTGACTTCTTGCTGCTTTTTTCCCTCTTTCTGACAAAATTCAAACCCTTGTCAAGGGGCATCTCCTGGGCTGCCAAGCTCTGCCTCTCCAGCCTTTTAGGCTGTATGGATGGCTAGTGAGTGTACCTCTGTTTTCCCTCTATGTGAGTCCACCTAGTCACGCTCAACAAGACATGCTGTAGTTGCTAACCAGGCTTTAAATAAAAGCTACAATGGCTTTGGAAGACTGCCATTCTCTAACCACTTTGGGGCCAAGACCATCTCCAAGGGATGCCCGGGTCACACAGCATCTGGGCTTCTGGCACATGTACATCTCACTAGCCTGCCCGACATCCCACCCCCGCCCCTTAGACTCAGCCCTCTCTGTTTTCCTTTTCCCTCTACTTCATATCCAGTGATGCAAATTCCCCTGCAGCATCGCAACACCCTTAACTGCTTATGTGCATAAAACAAAATCCTTTCTGTGAGAGCTGCACAGATGCTTACCAAAACCCAAAGAATATTCCAATGCCTTACCTGGCAGCTCATAGAGTGAAGATTGGAGTGGAGCATCCGCGAGACACGGTCTCCTGCATCAAAACACACACAGCATACACAAGGCAGGAATAACTTGTCATGGTGGAAGAAAGCCAAGAGTTGAGGTGATTTAAAATGTCAGCATGTACTGTCTGGTTGGCCACAAATAAAGGGGGGAGGGAGGAGGAGGAGATTGGATTAGATTGGATTAGGAAGGAAAAGTGTGGCCATAGCAAAATGACATTCCACAAAGCAATGTTTCTGAGAGACCACATGAGACACAGGCAACATCAGACTACAAACATGGTGGTGGTGGTGGGTGGGGGGAGATTTGGGATAAAAGGATTGTTTGAATATGGACAACCACAAATAAACCATTGAATTAAATGTAAAAGAGTTCGGAGTTGGAATGGGAAATTAAATATCTCTGAAAATTGTTGTGCTAAGTCTTTATTTTAGTTTTTTAGAGGAGAGGTATATGTGTGTGTGGGGGGGGTGGGTTGGGGTGGGATGTAGCAGGGCACTTGAGCATTCCTTTTTTAAAAGAAAAAAAAAGGTGAGTAGATGGTAGAGTAGGTTATAAAGCTTCCTCACCCTCCTAATAACCCCCACAGACAACCAAAAATAACTCCACAGAATCAATGCTAGAAGCAACAAAAACAGACAGAAGTCAGGAGTGAAGCTGAACAGCCAGGGACAACAAGTGAGGAAGGTTTCTGACTTCCCTGGCTTCAGTCCCACCACTGAAGTTCCAGAAGGCAGTAGCAGAGCAAACAGAGTAGAATCAACAAGGTATCCCTTGAGGACAGAAGGCAAACTTAATTTAGTTTGCTGAGCCTAGGAGCTTGCATCTCTGAGGATATCACTGGAATCTGCAGGTGGGAGCAGTTGTGTCTGCTTCAGCCTCTCTGCTCTGGAAACCCCACTGGCCCACAACTGGAGATTGAAGGAGTGGACACCACAGAGTCTATGGGTGCCAGGCCCTCAGCACAGGAAATCAAGCCTTGTTGCTAACAAATGAGGGACTTTGGAGTTCTATCTAGGAAAGAAGGACTGAGGAAGAAGTGTACACTAGTGAGTGTGGTTGCTGAGGAAATGGAGCCCCATTAGCTGTGGTCACTCCCAAGAGAGTGGAGTCACTGGTTTCTGCCACAGGGTGATGCAGACTGTCTGCTTGCAGTTGTACCAGGAGAGCTGAGGGCTCCAGTTAGAGTACCTGAGATCAATTGGAGCCTGGGGTTTTGAGTGGAGGACTGGGTGTAATCAGAACCTGAACTATAAAAATGGAAATAATTAATAGGCCCCAGGAAAAAACAAACATGCAAAAATTCTGAAACCTGAGGTAACAATCTAGCACATTAGTAACTTTTGGACTCCAGTGAAAAGTCAATAATTAAGTCTATTGGCCTAGCTGATAAAATTTTTAAAAATAAAAATAAGTGAGCAAACAAAGTAGAAACTAGTTAGCTAGTTATAACTAATATGGGACAGAGAAGACCTCAGCTCAACCCAGAGGACTGTCAAGTAAAAATACCTACTTCAAAGGCAGCAAAGAAATACAATAAATGGTCAAAAAGAGCTTATGGAAGAACTTAAAAAATGACCTCATAAACCAAATGAGAGAGGTTGAGGAAAAATTAGAAAAAATAAGAGCAATGCAGGAAAATCAAGGAAATTATGAAAGAAAGACCACCCACATGGAAAAAGAGATTCAGATACTCATGGAAGAAAGTAATTTATTAATAACTAGAATTAGAAAAGGGGAAGCTAATGATTTCCTAAGACAAAAACAAATAAAAAAGTAAAATCAAAAGAATGAAATAATGTGAGATAATATGAAATATGACAAAAACAATTAACTGGAAAATAGATCAAGGAGAGACAATATAAGAATAATTGGGCTCCCAGAAAATTACAATCAAAAAATTTTAAATACCACATTCCAAGAAATCATCAAGGAAAATTGCCCAGAAATTCTAGAGAGGACAAAATAGAAATCAAAAGAATCCGCTGATTACAACCTCGAAGAGACCCAAAGATAAAAATGTACAGGAATATCATTGCCAAGTTTTGTAGTTCCCAGATTGAGAAAATACTACAAATAACAAGAAAACACCAATTTAAATGCTATGGAGCTACAATCAGGATAACACAAGATTTAGCAGCCACAACATTAAAAGAATGCAGGACATGGAATAGAGCATTTCATAGAGCAAAAGAACTGGGCTTACAACCAAGAAGGACATATCTAAGCAAAGAAGAGAAAATGATTAAAAAATGGATATTGAATGAACTAAAGGAGTTTCAACTATTCCTGGGGGAAACTTAGAACTCAGCAGAATGTTTGATTTATAAGAAATATACAAAGGTAAAGAAAGACTAATCATAAACAACCCAAAAAGTCAAATTGTTTGATTTCTGTATGGGAAAGTGTCATCTTTGGCTCTAGGAATCGTATCATTGCTTGGGTATTTTGAAGGAGCCTTCTAAGTTGTTTTGTGCTGGAAAATCACTTCACCTCATCTTTTTGTAGAGTATGCTGAACCAGAGTTCATTCTAAGGCATCATATCATAGTTTTTTGGAGGGTACCTTGGTAGAGATCAGATGAGCACCTGTACCTTCACCATCTTGGTTCTGCCCATCATCCAGATTTTTGAAAGAAAAACTAAATGACATATAGATTGAAATAGATAAAATAATAATAGTGGGGGACTTTAATTTCCCCCTCTCAGAACTAGATAAATGTAGCCAAAAAAGAAAGAAAATAGGTAAGGAGATGAATAGAATCTTAGATAAGTTAAAAATGGTAGATATTTGGAGAATCTTCACTCACCTGCATAAGGTTAGTAGTAGACTGAAGCCTGAGCATACACATAAACCAAACATAGTTTCTATTGAGACAATAATGGTTTAGATAGCATATTCTTCAAAAGTCTTACTTAAACACTCATCATATTATGAAGGTAACCCTACATTTTTGAGTGGTTGTGGCATTGGAATAAAAGTTCCACTGGGTATGACCAAACTGGAAAACTTGGTTTTAAAAAGAATATGATCTTGATAACAGATTGTGTCTACTGCCCAAGGACCAATTTAGCTAAATATGGTCCTTGTAATGTATGATAACTCAGAACCAGATGGGTTAAGTTGATCAAATTAAATGCTGATAGGAACATGGAGAAACAGTTTTAACATTACATTGTTACAGCAGCTGTGAATTTTTTTTTTTTTTAGAAAATAAGATGGAAATATATATTCAGAGCTGGAAAGACCTAGGGATCCCATTACTAGGATTAGGCCCTAAGAGTATTATTGAGAGGGTAAAAAGTTGTGTATGTATGAAAATATTCATGGAAGATTTGTTTGTAATGACAAAATAACTGGAAATAACACAAATGCAATGATTGGGAAAAATAGCTAAATAGATTGTGATATTTTAATGTGATGGATTGTATTATGCTATTAGAAATGACAAATATTGGAAATGTAGAGAAAACAAGGGAAAGATATTGAACTGGAAGAACCTCTAGAAACTGATAAAGAGTAAAATGAGTAGAACCAAGAGAACATTATACACAGAAAGTGAAACATTGTGGAACAATACAATGTAATGGACTTTGCCAATACAAGACAATCCTAAGGGACTTATGAGAAAGAATGCTATGCACATCTAGAGAAAGAACTGTGGGAGTAGAAACACAGAAGAAAAACAAATGGCTTATCATTTGTTTATATCAGTGATTCCCAAAGTGGGTGCCACCACCCCCTGGTGGGTGCTGCAGTGATCCAGTGGGGTGGTGATGGCCACAGGTGCATTTATCTTTCTTATTAATTGCTATTAAAATTAAAAAAAATTAATTTCCAGGGGGCTAAGTAACATTTTTTTCTGGAAAGGGGGCGGTAGGCCAAAAAAGTTTGGGAACCATTGGTTTATATGGATATATGATTTGGGGTTTTGCTTTTAAAAGATCCATTGCAAAAATGAATAATATGGAAATAGGTATAAGTGATAACATTTGTATAAACCAGTGGAAGTCATCATTGGATCCGGGAGGGGGCAGGGAAGAGTAGAGGGAAAGAAAATGAAATATGCAAACATGGAAAAATATTTTAAAAAGAAAATTAAAAAAAAAGAAAAAATAAGGGAAATATATGAAGAAATGAAAAAAGAAGAAAAGATAATACATACTATGATTATATTAAAAAATGACAGCTACAAAATCAAGAGAAAAAGTAACAAAGTAAAACAAATCCAAAGGAAACTTAAAAACATAATGCTTATATTAGCACACATATATAATTTACATATATTTTTTTTGTTTTTGTTTTTTTAAACCCTTGTACTTCGGTGTATTGTCTCATAGGTGGAAGATTGGTAAGGGTGGGCAATGGGGGTCAAGTGACTTGCTCAGGGTCACACAGCTGGGAAGTGGCTGAGGCCGGGTTTGAACTTAGGACCTCCTGTCTCTAGGCCTGACTCTCACTCCACTGAGCTACCCAGCTACTCCCTAATTTACATATTTTAAAACAGTTTGTGAACAATGCGGAGTTTGTGGCTTTACACTTTTTTGTAGCATTTTTTATTTAAAAGTTTTTTGTTGGTGGTAGTTATTAAGTATATAATTTAAAATTTTAAAAATGAAGATGAATAAATTTTTATAAAGAATCACTATGGGTAAGTAAAAAAAAAAAAAAACCTTGAAAAGAAATACTACATCCTGTCTTGAAGCCACTATGCCAGTTTGGGATCACTAGATGCAGAGGCTGGGGAAAAGAACTCTTTGGAAAGGAATGAATAAATGAATCTTCTGTTGTTATGCAGAAAAAAATAGCATTCTTATATTTCTTATTCCCCCTCTTTTTAAAAGAACTTTTCTCCCCAAATTACAAGCATTTATCTTCTCTCCTCCTAACCTATTTCTACCCAACTTCCCACCCCATTCAGAAGAGGAAAAAGATAAAAAACAAAACGAACAAAACAAGCAAAAACAAATTTCTTCATTGCCCAGGTTCAAAAAACATGTCTCCTTATACATCTTGAATTTATCACCCTTTGGTGAAGAATTGGGTAGCAAAGATGGAGCCTCTAGAATTACAGTTGGTAATTATATTCATCAGAATTCTAAGGTCTTCCAAAGGGGCTTGTTTTTTACAATGTTGTTATAATTGCAAATGTTTTTATAATTGTAAAACTTTGTTATGTTGTTATAATTGTGAAACCGTCTCTTGTTTCTGCATGCTTCACTTTGTATCAGTTCATATCAGTAATTCTTCCCAAGTTCCTTCAAAAATCTCTCCTTCTATCATTTCTTATAGTATGACAATATTCCATCACATTCATATATCATAATTTGTTCAGCCATTCACCAAAAAATGGATGCTTCCTTTATTTCCAGTTCTTTGCTACCAAAAAAGAGCTACTACAAATATTTTTGTACATATGGGTCCTTTTCCTTTCTTTGGTCATTTTTCAGTGTTATTTTCTCCCTTTAAAAAAATGAACTAAAGCAATATTCATAAGAAGGAACTAAAGAAATATAGGAGAATTGCTTACATTCCTCAGATAACTACTCAGGACTACAGCCTTAGGAATGATATATTTAAAGTAGAATAAAAACTCATGTATATAGTCCTTTAAAATATGGAAAATAACTTCACACAATTTATCTTTGAACAAGGCAATAACAAATGTGTCTAACTTAGAAGCTGGATCACAGTGTTACTTGGAGCTTTGTTTGACAAGTCACTAGCAGGACAGTTAGGTGGTTCAGTGGATAGACATATTGGTAAGTTGAAAATATGCCCATGAGATGCTCCAGAGGCTCCCTGCTCATTCAAGTGATCAGAGAATTTCCTTGCATTTAAGAAAGCTAGTCCTTAGATGATGCCCTTACACTGCCAAGATGCCATCTAAAAAGACTTTGGTGACTTCCAGAGAACAGGATAATTTATTCTTCCTTTGGCCTTTCCGATAGAGAATAGTTTTTTTTCAGAGAGAAAGTCTTTCTATTGCTTATGGTTACCTTTGTCTTAGAAGGGAACCATTTTTCTCTAGAAAGAGAGAAAACTAGCATGTTCATTTGGCCTTAGGGCATGGCTGTTCATAGAACACTTTTTTTTTTGTTTTTATACCATGTGCATGTTTATTATGAAATCAATCAACTCTATTTATGAAAAAATAAATAGGCAGGAATAGTCTCTTCAACAATATTTTTGGGTTTTTAAAAAATGTCTGTACCTTTGCAGAAAGCTTCCAGAAAGGGACAATATTAGCATTTATTTCTTATCAAGGGTTGTAGCACGGTAAGGTTTTTGGACTTGGTATGGAATAACCAGGTATTTCACTGTGCTGGCAGTTCCTCATAGAGTATGAGGTCTTGCCAAACCTTTTTCAAGGCTCCTTATCCAACTTCGTGTGTCCAGCTCTCACCTGTGGCTCCAAGAAACTGTGGCATGCCATGTGGCCACACCATGGTAAAACTGTCTTGGCAGACAGGCTAAATCAGATTGAGGGTAACCCATTTGTGAGTTAGGGGGATATCTATCCCAAGCATGTGAAGGCTTCCCCTGGTGGAATGGGTGGATGAGAACAATTCATTCCAATAGCCATGAAGGCAGCTGAAGTGGGGGCTGTGGAGTGCTTAGAGCTTGATCAGACATCATTGATGGCAAGGTCATCCACTGCATCCCAGGTCTTTGCCAGTAATACTCACTTTTGTCTTGCACTGGATTCTGATGATTCTGGAAAAGAGAGTGAGGCTTATGACTTTGTGCAACTCTGCCTCACTTAAATCCAATTCCCACACAAGTCACGACATCACTTTGTGATATCATTGATCCTTTTTGAAAATGAAGCCCGAATAACAACAGTTGTTCTTTGTTCTGCCCCAGTATTTCTTCTTTGAGTACATCTGATCTTTCTGCCAATGTTCAGGCAAATTCTATTTTGCTTTAGCTTTTTTTCCCCCAAAATCTCTTGATTCTGAATGTCTTGTTGGAAGAGGAGGCTGCCTCCACGCCTGAATTGCAATGGCTAGATAAGGTAAAAAACTTTTGTTTTTTCCACACAGCTCTTATATACCCTCTCCAAATTCTTCAGACTCTAAGGTTATATCACTGGATGTTGGATTCTCAAAGGTCATGTGAGCAGAGGGCAAATTCTAAAGAATTCTACCATGTTGGAAAATATGTGTTTGAGTTGAATTGGTTTCTTGGTTGACTGATGGTATCCCCCAAATGTTAAAAGATTTAGAAGAAAGGCCTCCACATGTTAAAAAGATCTACTATGGAAGATTTCTGGGTGTGTGTGACCCAGCAACAGATTGTGTTTACTTTCTGAGCTCTGGATTTGCCAAGTACAGCGGGGGTTATTACTAGTATATTGACAACTGGGTGGTGGATTCTTGACTGTGGCAGGTTATGAAACAAAGAAAAATGCAAAATGGACCTCAGTGGTCCCCTTTTGCTTTTTCAAGAATGATATCAGAGCAATGGAAAAGGGAGCAGAAAGTGTAAAGAATTGCCTACTTTTGAGACCATCTATATATGAACTTTAATGTGGCATTGGTTCTCTAAATGCAAGGTCATTGTCCAGTGACCAACAAGTAGACTACTGGAAGAATTGAATTGTATCAATTTTACTCTTCTTGAAATCAAACAAAAAGTAGTAAGTTTCAAATAAATGGAAGGAATGTCCACTGACTCTCCTCTGAGAAAAGAAAGAATTGGTGAAGTTTAGTTTCTTCATATGTCCTAAAGTAACAAGACACTTTATTACATGAGATATTTGGTCTTTTGGAATTATGATGCTTATAAAAAGTATTTTCTAAAGACCACCATGAAAATAATTGCAGCTTATGCACCAATATTGGATGTAAAAGATGAAGAGGTAGAAAAGGTCTATGAAGAACATCAAAAAGCCCTCCAATTAAAATTTTTAAAGTACTTTGAAATAATAAAAAAACCCAACATGATTATATCAATAGACACAGGAAAAGTCTTTGACAAAGTACAACACTCATTCCTATTAAAAACCCTGGAAAACAAAGGTCTGAATGGATTTTTTCTTAAAATGATATGAAGAAGCATTTACCTAAAACCATCAGCAAGTATTATTTGTAATGGGAAGTAGCTAAAAGTCTTCCCATTAAGATCAGGAGAGAAACAAAAATGTCCATTATCATCAATATTATTTAACATAGTATTAGAAAAGCTAGCAATAGTGATAAGAGAAGAAAAAGAAATTGAAGGAATCCGAATGGGCAAAGAGATAATAAAGCTATCTCTGTTTGCAGATGACATGATGGTTTATGTGGAAAATCCTAGAAATTCAACTTAAAAGTTAGTTGAAACTATCAATGATTTTATCATAGTAGTAGGATATAAAATAAATCCACATTGTTCATAAGCATTTTTACATATTACTGACAAAGTCCTGCAAGATGAGATGGAAAGAGATACTCGATTTAAAACAGCCACAGGTAGAACAAAATACCTGGGTATACCTGATGAAACAAGCATAATTTATAAAACATTTTTTACACAATAAAGTCATATCTAAGTAATTACAGAAATATTAATTGTTCATGGATAGGCAGAGCCAATATGAGTAAAATGCCCATCAGTTAGTTGGGGAACGGTTGAACAAGTTGTGGCATATGATTGTGATGGAATACTTTTGTACAATAAGTAATGATGAGCAGATACATTTTTTAAAACTTGGAAAGAACTACATGAGATACTGAACAGTGACATGAGTAGAATCAGGAGAACATTATACAAAGCCACAGAATTAATGCTGGAAGAATAAACTGTGAATGTTACCTCCAGAAAGTGGAAACATGAAAAATCTAATTTGTATGTATATGATTATCTCCATGATGATATCTTCTGTGATGCAGGGAGGGTGGGGAGGATCTGGGACACTTGTGGTCAGGATTTATGTAGCTATGAAGAAAAGTAAGCTAAATAAATGGAATATGTGATTTCATTTGGGTACTATCTTCTTTTTCTTTGTATATGGAAATGTTTGTTTTGTTTGATTTTGTAAATTTTGGTATATTAATAAAAAAAACACCTTGATACTTGATGAGGTCAAAGACTTAAATACTTTATTTTAGAAAAGAATCAGTAGACACTGGACATATTGAGCACAGAATAACATCATGAAAATAAAATTAATTACTCTATATTTTAATAGGAAATTATTTACCTTTTATTAAAATTTTAAAAATTAACAAGCATTTATTTTCCTTCCCTCTCATTTCTGGCCCTCAGTGAAAAAGAAAAAGAAAACCCTTATAATAAATATGTACAATTAAACAAAACATTTTTCCATGTTGGCTATGTCAAAAAAGATAATGTCTCATTCTTCATCTTGAATCCATCATCTCTCTGTTGAGTGTTGGGTAGCAATGTTTCATCTTTTGTCTTCTAGAAATATGGTTGATAACTGCATTCATGGAGTTCTTAATTCATAGTTGTTTGAAAATTATTAATTTCTGTCATTCCCTATGAAAATAATTCCTGAATTAGCTGTCTGGATACACTTAGGCTACTGGCTTATAAAAACTAAGATCAAAATGAGTACAAAACTAGAATATGAGAAAAAATATGGCATGGAAATAGAACAATTCAGTCCTCACCTATTCAGACAAATAGCTGATGATAGAAAATGAATGATGAATGAATAAAAAACCATTATTAACTGTTGACTATAAACAAAGTTTTGTGCTAAGTGATAGGGATACAAATAGAAAAGTAAGACAGTTTGACTCTTCTCAAGCAGCTCACATTTGGATGAGTGAGCTAATACACAGGATTTGCCTTCAAGTCTGATGAAAAGGCTCCCAAATCCTTAGAATGTAGCATCAAAGGAGATAATGATTCTTCTTTAATATCACTTCTGCTGATGACATGACATCAATTTCTGATGCTGAGTCATTTGACATTGCCAAGGATTTAGATGTCAAGAACTTTCTTTTCTGGGTTTTCAATCGTTACGGCTGCAACATTTGCAAAAACATTTTCTAGTCTGTTTCTCCACGAATATTGCTTTTCTGGATGATGCATTTAAGAACTAGCCTACATGTGCGACCATTCCTAAGTCTCTTGGGCTTACTTGTAGATTGGTGATATCTTTTTTTTTTAGCCGTTAGTGTGGTTGTTGGTGAGGGAGGTGGGATCCTCCTCTCCTCAGTGATTTCTTCCCTTAATGATGACAGGGTTAGGGCTGGAATTAGGACTCATATGGAGAGTACTGCTCTTTCTGAAGTTCTTGGGTTCAGGGTCCTGGGCTATTTTCATCAGGTTAAAGAGGGTGCTATAGTTGGGGAGGTAGTGGCAATTTGATTACCTGGCACATGCTGCTTCCTGTCCCTCCTTCAGGGGGCCAAGTTGCTTCAGTTAGCATGGAAGGAAGGTAGTTGTTGGAAATAGATGACCCCTCCTACATAGGAGTTACTTCTTTGGATAATGGCTGTTGGGGAATGATTATGAAGGTTGGACCTGAAAAAGGACTAGGGATCTGGAGCGTGTCACTATTCCTAAAATTCTTGGATTCAGGTTCCATTTGGATCTCAGAGGTCATAATCAAGGTAGTTGTGGCAGTTTGACTCAATTGCACTGATAACTTGGAGGCTTAACATTAAAATCAACCAATCAAATAAACAAACTCCCAAATCTCAAAGACTGTGGCAACTAGCCCATCACCTTCTGGCAAATAGGGGGAGAAAAAGTGGAAACAGTGTCAGCTTTTATATGGTTGGGCCAAAAGATCATTGCAGTTAGCAACTGCAGCCATGAAGTTAAAAGATTCTTGCCCCTTGGAAAGAAATCTATAGTTATTCTGGGGCATCTAGAGAGCACAGTAGATAGAGCACCAGACTTGGAGTCAGGAGAATTTGGGTTCAAATATGGCCTCAGCACATACTTCTTAGCTGTGTGACCCTGGACAAGTCACTTAACCCCAATTTCCTAACCCCTGGCTGCTCTTTTGTTTTAGAATTGATACTAAGAAAGAAAGGAAGATTTTTTTTTTAAACCGTTACCTTATGTCTTAGAATCATTACTGTGTATTGGTTCCAAGGCAGAAGAGCAGTAAGGGCTAGGCAATGGGGGGTTAAGTGACTTGCCCAGGGTCACACAGCTAGGAAGTATCTGAGGTCAGATTTGAACCTAGGACCTCCTGTCTCTAGGCCTGGCTCTCAATCCACTGAGCCACCCAGCTGCCCCCAAGATTTTTTTTTTAATAAAGGAAAGCTATGGCTAATCAGGACCGCATAAAAAGGAGGGATCACCTTACTGGCAAAGGTCTGTATAGTTAAAACTATGGTCTTTCTGGTAGCAAGGTATGGCTGTGAGAGTTGGACTATAAGCTAAGTTGAGTGTCACAGAATTGACCTTTTAGAATTGTGGTCCTGAAGAAGACTTTTGAGAGTCATTGGACAGCAAGGAAATAAAATCAGTCAACATTTAAAGAAACTAGTACAGACTACTCACTGGAAGGTTGAAAACCAAAGCTGAAGCTTAAATACTTGGCTACATAATGAGAAGGCAGGACTCATCAGAAAAGACGCTAACGTTGGGAAAGATGGAAGGCAAGAGAAGGGGATGTCAGGAGATGAGATAATGTCATGGAAATAATGAGCATGAACTTGGACAGACTTCAAGAATTAGTGGAGGATAGAAGGTCCTGGTGCCTGTGGTTCATGGGATCATGGATGGTTGGATACAACTGAATGACCAAACAACTGTACCTATATGGTACAGACAATAAATGCTCTTGGTGAAATTTGTGGTGGAAAGAATATAAGATTTTGGAGTTATAGAACTAGGCTTGAATCTCACCTTTGCCACTTATTATTTGCATGACCTAGAATATCTTCTCTCTGAGTCTCAATTTTCCCATCTTCCAAAGAAAGGATTGGGTTTGACTTCTAGGGTTTCAGCTAGGCCCAAAGCAAGGATGCTCTGACTTCTCAAGAATTATCATTCCTATACACTGTGGCATAATAGATTGTAATGGACTTCTCCACTAGCAGAAATGCAATGATCCAGGACAATCCAGTGGGACCCATGAGAAAGAACGCTATCCACATCCAGAGAAAGAACTGTGGGAGCAGAAACACAGAAAAAAAAACTGCTTGACCACATGGGTCAATGGAGATATGATTGGGGAGGCAGACTCTAAATGATCATCCTAGTGCAAATATCAATAATATGGAATTAGGTCTGGATCAGTGACACATGTAAAACGCAGTGGAATTGCATGTTGGCTATGGGAGGGATTCCTGTGGTCAAAATTATCTATGAATATGGGCTCAGCCCTGTTGAATCACAATCCCAACAGTTAGAGCTATCTGACTACACAGGGCCAGCAATGAGCACCATTAACTCCAGCTAATGGCTCATAAGTTTAAAGGGCTAGGAAGTTAGAACTTGTCTAGTGTCCTGTATCCAGCAAATCCAATTCTCTCTCTCAAGGATTACTAACAACTTGCTGACATGAATGAAAGTGAAAATGACTAAGTGAAAATGTAGAGAAAAGGGGCAGCTGGGTAGCTTAGTGGATAGAGACTCAGGTCTTGAGATAGGAAGTTCTGGGTTCAAATTTGACCTTAGATACTTCCTAGCAAGACCTCCATTGCCTAGCCCTTATTGCTCTTCTGCCTTGCAACCAATACTTAATATTGATTATAAGTCAGAAGGTAAGAGTTTTTAAAAATATAGAGAGGAGGGACTTGTGGAGATGAGTTAACAATCACTGATATGAATCAAACTTAGCCTGGTGATTAGTTCTTTTCCATCTCTATCCAGGGCTGAAGAAGAAATGGGAATAAGCCAAAGCAAAATTAGAAATTCAAGCTATCCACAAGGAAGAATTTTGTAACACTGAACAAATGCTCTATGAGTAGTCACTTTGATATTTTTGCCTTCCATTCAAGAGGTGGTGGCTAGTAAGGAACATAATTATGCATGCTCTGGAACAGTGATTCCCAAAGTAGGCGCCACCGCCCCCTGGTGGGTGCTGCAGCAATCCATGGGGGTGGTGATGGCCACAAGTACATTTATCTTTCCTATTAATTGCTATTAAAATTAAAAAATAATAATTTCCAGGGGGCTAAGTAATATTTTTTCTGGAAATAGGGCAGTAGGCCAAAAAAGTTTGGGAACCACTGCTCTGGAAGAAGAAGATTGAGGTGGATTGGGGAAGTAGAACTAGCTCTGACATCTGGTTTAAAAGCTTAGGATCCTGGGAGCCAAGATGACAGAGTTAAGGAGGCAAGCCAGATTTACTCTCCCAACATTCTCTTCCAAACACCTTTAAAATAATGCCTCAAATCAAATTTTGAGTGGCAGAGTCAAGAAAAGTTCAGAGTAGGACATTTTTCCTGCCTAAGACAACTTAGGAGATCAGCAGGAAAGGCCTGTGGCACTGGGTGGCCTTGGAGGCAGCTACAATAGCAGAAGCAACTTTTGGAGTTTTCAACTCAGAGAGAATAAGGGGATCAGATAAGTAATCAGGGAGATATTACAGGGGACCCTTTGCTAGAACAAGGTACAGCTGGTGCTGATCAACAACTCTATTGTACATATACAATTCTGAGTTGCAATTCCAGGGTGGAGAGGAGCATTAGCACTTGTAGCTACAGGAAGACAGGAAAGCAGGGGACCTGGACATAGCTCCAGGGTCAGGAGGATAACTAGTGCTTGTGGCTATGGAGAGCAGGGTAAGTAAAGACCAGAATTCAAACCAGGAGGGCAGTGACCATACTTCTCCTCATATCATCTTATTTAGGAAGCACTGACAACTTGTAGACCTTTAGAAACTCTCTCTGAAAACAGCAGGACAAAAAAGCCTCAAGTTTGGGACCATGCTTCCTCACCTTTAGGTAAACAAAGCCCAATTTTAACATAAAGTTCAAAGTAAAGAAATAGGCTGGAAAAATGAGCAAGTGACCGAAAAAGAACTTGACCACAAAAAGCTAATTAGGTGACAAAGAAGACCAGGATACAAACTCAGAAGACAATAATGTGAAAATAGCTCTAAGCAAAACCTCAAAGAAAAATTATAATTGGACCCAAGCCCATAAGAACTTCTGGAAGAGTTGAAGAAAGGAATAAGAATGACAGAGGAAAAATTGGGAAAATAAATGAGAATGATTCAAGAAAATTATGAAAAGAGAATTGGCACCTTATTAAAAGAGGCACAAAAAACCCCTAAAAATAACACCTTAAAAGATAGAATATGCCTAATGGTGAGAGGCCCAAAAATTTATTAAAGAAAAGAACTCTTTAAAAAGCAGAATAGATGGGTCTGGGTGGCTTATTGGATTGAGAGCCAGGCCTAGAGACAGGAGATCCTAGGTTCAAATCTGGCCTCAGACACTTCCTAGCTGTGTGACCCTGGGCAAGTCATTGACCCCCCCATTGCCTAGTCCTTACTGCTCTTCTGCCTTGGAACCAATTCATAGTATTAATTCTAAGACAGAAGGTAAGGATTTAAAAAACAAACAAATAAAAAGCAGAATAGGCCAAATAGAAAAAGAGGTACAAAATGAAAACAATTTCTTAAAAATTAGAACTGGACAAGTAGAAGCTAATGACTTGAGACTTTAAGAAACAAAAACAAAATCAAATCAAAAGAATGAAAAAATGGGGGGAAAGTGAAATATTTCATTGAAAAAACAACTGACCTAGAAAATAGATCAAAGAAAAATCACATAAAATTATTGAACTATCTGAAAGCCATGATAAAAAAAAGAGTTGAGACATCATATTCTAAGAAATTATTAAGAGAAAATGACTTGATATGCTAAAACCAGAGGATAAAAGAGAAATTGAAAGAATATGCCAATCATCTTCTGAAAGATATTCCAAAATGAAAACTTCCAGGAATATTATAGCCAAATTCCAGAGCTCATAGGTCAAGGAGAAAAAATTGCAAGCAGCCAGAAAGAAACAATTCAAATTTCATGGAGTCATAGTCAGGATCACACGAAATTTAGTAGCCTCCATATTAAATTGCTAGGAATATGATATTCCAGAAGGCAAAAGAGCTAGGATTACAACCAAGAATCATCTACCTAATGTAGGAGTAAAAATGAATAAATATTCCTGATATTTTAAATTAGAGGGCAGTTAGAAGAAATCTACATAGACAGAGGGCATGAATGCCAATTGACTATGTTGGGATGATCTCAAAAAATAAAAAAATGAAGTATTGAGAAGGAGGAATGCACTAGGACAACTGTCAGCAACCTTTTTGGCCATGAGAGCCATAAATGTGTGCAGAAGGAGGATGGAGGCAGAAAGCGCTGGAATATGGGGCGGGGGTTGAAGGGCCCTCTGGGGCACATCCTGGGGCTCTGCCCGGACTGGCCGGTTGGGAGGTGGAGCCAGATATGGCTCGAGAGCCATATGTTGCTGACCCCTGCACTAGGAGAAGGGGTAAAGGAGAGGTAGAAAGAGGAAAACAATATCACATAAAAGAGGAATGCAAGGAAAAGCTTTTATAGTGGAAGGTGAAATGGGGAGGGGGTAGAGGGCAATACATGAAACCTCACTCTCATCAGAATTGTTTTCAAGAGGGAAGAATATAAATAAATATCCATATACTCACTTGGGTATAGAAATCTATCTTACCCACTAGGGAATTAGGAGGGAAAGGGGATAAGAAATATAGGCGGGGAGGAATGATCAAATGGGAGGATGGATTAAGGGAGGCAGTGATCAGAAGCAAAACAGATTTGAGGATGGATAGGATAAAGAGAGGCAAGGAAAAAGAAAAAAATAGGATAGAGGGAAATACACAATTAGGAATAATAACTACATGTGAATGGGATTGGCTAATTCATAAAATGGAACCAGATAGCAGAATGGATTAGAAACCAGAATTCAACAATATATTGTTTATAAGAAACACACTTGAACTAGAAAGACACACACAGGGTTAAAATAAAGGACTAGATTGGAGCAGGTGAGTGGCCCAGTGGACTGAGGGTGAGGCCTTGAGACAGCAGGTCCTGGGTTTAAATATGGCTTCAGATACTTCCTACCTATGTGATCTTGGGCAAATCACTTAATTGCTATTGCCTGGTCCTTATTGCTCTTCTGCTTTGGAACCAAGTATTCATTTTAAAATGGAAGGTAAGCATTTAAAACAGATAAATAAAAAAGCAGAGTCAATGACACATTGAAATAAGTTGAAATAAGAAAGGCAGGGGTACCAATCATGATCTCAGACAAAGAGAAACAAAAATATACCTAATTAAAAGAGATAATCAGGGAAACTACATATTGTTAAAAGATACCATAGACAATGAAGTAATATTTAAAAAAAAGTAAAAGCCTCATTTTACAACACAGATAGTACTTAGGGAACTGAGATTTACAAAAATAAAATCCATTTCCCAATTGATAAATTAATTGGTCTAAGGATATGAATAAGGACTTTTCGGAAGAAATCAAAACTATTTGTAGACATATGAAAAAAATGCTCTAAATCACTCTCAATTAGAGAAATGTTAATCAAAATGACTAACACCTCACACCTGTCAGAAATGACAGCACTAGATGGGGAAGACAGAAAATTGGCGCCATAATAAACTATTGGTGCAGTTGTGAACTTGTCAGTCAGATGATGAGTGATTGGATCTGAGGGCTGTTGCAGCTGTGGAGAGTGAGAGCTAGCCTGCTAGGGAGACTAGCAGCTAGAGAGAGAGAGTTAAGGTGGACGAGAGAGATGAAGTCCAACATGCCTGAGAAGGACTGGGGGCTATGATCTTTGTTTATTATGACAAAGAGAAAGACTTTTATTTTGTTCATTTATCTATCTATCTATCTATCTATCTATCTATCTATCTATCTATCTATCTATCTATCTATCTATCTATCTATCTACTCATTTATTTGTTTGCTTTTTAGAACCCTTATTTTCCATCTTGGAATCAATACTGTGTATTGGTTCTAAGGCAGAAGAGTGGTAAGGGCTAGGCAATGGGGGTTAAGTGACTTGCCCAGGGTCACACAGCTGGGAAGAGAAAGACTTATAGAGAGGAAAATGTTAAGCATTACAACATTCTTGGGGGATGTTACTTTCATGTTTATGAAAATGACTTCACACATGAATGTTAGCAGGGTTGCTATTACAGATGTAAGCAAGTTAAGAAATAGTGTTTGCTAATCAATTCTGCATTCTTAGGAAAAGGCAAGTTTGGTACTTTCGGCCATGATGTTACAAAGACTTCTTTGCTCTTTAGAGTGAGGGGGGACTCAGGGTTTAGTGAGGACCTTCGGCTGAGAGCAGCGGTGCCTTTGGGTGAGAGATTGGGACCTTGCCAGCAATCTCAGGCAAGCATGGCTGCTTTCTTCAGGGGACTTGATCTATCTTGAGCTCCTCCTATATGAACTGGTTGAACCATTAATGGAGAACAATTTTGAACTATGCCAAAGGGCTATAAAACTATGAAGAGCCTTTGATCCGGCAATCACTATTAGGATTGCACCCCCAAGAGACCAAAGAAAAAAGAAAAGGAATCATGGACAAAATATTTATAGCAGCCCTTTTTGTGGTGGCAAAGAATTGGAAATCGAAGGTATGCTCATTATTTGGGGAATGACTGAACAAACTGTGGCATGTAATTGTGATAGAGTACTGTTGTTCTATAAGAAATGATGAGGGGGGTGATTTACGAAAAAAACCAACCGTGATAAGACCTCTATGAAATGACATGAAATGAAGTGAGAAAAACAGAGATCACTGGGCACATGAACAGCAATGTTGTAATGATGATTAACTGTGAAAGACTGGGCTACTCTGATCAATACAACAATCCAAGACAATTCCAAAGGACTCACGAAAAAATGCTGTCCACCTCTAGAGAAAGAGAACTGATGAACTTTGAGGGTAATTTGAAATACAGGCATACTTTGGAGATATTACAGGTTCAATTCCACCTCACCACAATAAAGCAATTAACACAATAAATTTTTTGGTTTCCCAGTGCATATAAAAGTTATGTTTATACTCTACTGTATTTTATGAAGGGTGCAATAGTAGTATGCCTAATAAAATGTACATGCCTTAATTAAAAAAAATTTTGTTTACTGCTAAAAAATCCTTACCATCATCTGAACCTTCAGTGAGTCACAATCTTTTTTTTTAAGAATTTAAGTTTATTTATTTAATTAATTTAGAATATTTTTCCATGTTTACATGATTTATGTTCTTTCCCTCCCCTCCTCCCACCCCACTCCTATAGCCAAGAAGCAATTCTACTGGATTTTATGAGTCACAATCTTTTTGCTGAGGGAGGGTCTTGCCTCCATGTTGGTGGCTGCTGACTGCTAAAGGCTGGGGTAGCTGTGACAATTTCTTAAAAAAAGATAATGAAGTTTGCTGCTTTGATTGACTCTTCCTTTCATTTGAACACTTAGTGATCATTGAGGGTTATTAATTGGCCTAATATCAATATTGTTGTGTCTTATGGAATAGGGAAGCCTGAGGAGAGGGAGAGAGAAGGAGAATGGTTGGTTGGACCACATACAACATTTATTGACTAAGTTTGCCAATTTATAGGGCAGTGGCTTGTGGAACTCCCAAATAATTACAGTAGTAACGTAAAAGGTTACTGATCACAGATTACCATAACAGATAAAATGATAAAGTTTGAAATATTGTAAGAATTACCAAAATGTGACAGAGACACATTGTGACCATGCTACTGGAAAAATGGCAACAGTAGACTTGCTTCATGCAGGGTTGCCGCAAGCCTTCAGTTTATAAAAAACAACATTATCAGTGAATACAGAAAAGCAAAGAGCTGTAAAATGAGGTATGTCTGTATAGTTTTTCTTTTTTCTGCTTTTTTTGTGATATGACTAATATGGTAATGTTTTACATGATTTCACTAGTATAAATGAGAGCATATTATTTGCCCTTTTATAGGGAGAGAAAGAATTTGGAACTTAGAATTTAATAAGAAAAGAATATTTAAAATAATAAAACGAATTTCAGGACTCTGCTTAGCTTAGTGAATGTAACAAAATATACACTCTGCTCATTTCCTTTGAACTGCCACTATGATCTCAGACCCTCAATTTGTTTGCTCCCTTGCCCACCAAATAACTGATCTTCCCTGTAAAGCCTTCTCTCCCTTCCTACCTGCCTCAAGAAGGCTGCAGTGTGCTTAAGTAGAAAGACCCTGCTGCTGGACGTTGGGGATGATTTCTTCAAGCTAGCCTTGTAATTCTCCCAAGGAGGAGGGAATGAATATACAAGTAGAAAAGAAGGGATGACATTCCTTTTTTAGCTGGACAGCCAAGCCATGAGGATGTAGATGCCTTTCTTTCCAGGGTGTGATTTTTGTGTTGTACCAATACACTTCCTACTTGGGGAAAGAATTCAGGTGGGTATGACTTGCATATGTTCATTCTTAAATTGCCATGTCTTTTTCCACACTAGTGATCTAGCTGCCTGGAGGTCCCACAAAGCATACTACATAGTATGAAAACGTCCCCAAGTTGAAAGGTCAGCCAGGTTTTTAATCAATGCAAAACTGGCATTACCTTATCTGACCATAACTTGCCGTCATGGTACCTCTCCCTACACTTTCATCATGAGTGTGCTGGAAAAAGCTTGAATCGGCTCTGAGAGTTGATTGCTAAATTCTCATTGTGAGCATTTTACCTCAGGAATCAGCAAATACTACGCACCAGGGCTTGGTTGATTGTTTTGGTGATTGAACTTAAGAAAGTGATGGAGAAAATGTTATTAGTGCAGATTAAATTTAAAAGTGTACTGTGAGTATATCCTGCTCCCCACAACCCCCCCCCCAAAAGAGCCAGTTGTGAAAAATTTACCCACATAGGGGCAGAGAGGTGGCCCAGTTAATTGGACAGGTCTGAAGAGGGTAGGTCCTGGGTGCAAATTTGACCTCAGACATTTCCTAGCTGTGTGACTTCAGGCAAGACACTTAACCCCAACTGCCTAGTGTAACTGCTCTTCTACCTTGGAGCTGATACTTGGAATTGATTCTAAGATAGAAGGTAAGGGTTTAAGATTTGCAAGTATACCGCTGCCTCAATTCTTGGTTTCACCCCTCTTAAATATGTTCATTCTTATCAGAAACTTCCAGGAACAATTAAACAATAATTTTAACCAGGAAAAAGAATACTTGACTTTTGGGGGGGGGGGGGAGTTGTGAATGCAAGGCTAGTTGAGAGGTCCCCCTCAGAAGACAGATGTAGTTTTTTGTAGAACAGGGCTTTGAGATCCAAGTAAAAGAGCATACTTTATACTTCTGGGGTGGCCTGAAAGTCAGTGGTGTGCCTAATGGGCTAAATACATTCTGGCTCTGTCTATTTCATTCTAAAGGACTTGTAAACTCTTCCAGGAAGAACGCAGCAGCAGAGGGAAATGACTCCAGTGGCCCTGAAACAATGGGAGTCCTGATGGAGAGACTGGCAGTGGGGACCGCTAAGGAATGATGAGCCACAGGACCCTAAACAGGGGTTTATTTGGCACTTCGTACTTCACTATCTTAATCAAATTGGTGCCATTAGTCTTTTATGGACTCAAGGCAGGGTACAGACCCAAGTTAGAGTTTGAAACTTGAGTGAACCCCGACTTTGTTCTCCATAGATTAGATAGGTCAATAATAAAAATATGATAGAGAATGTAGAACTATTTAAATATTATTTTGTTTCTATTTTTTTCAGCCAAGGAGAATTAATCTTTGAACAATAAAAGCCACATTTTTAAAATGGCTAAAAGGGCATTGTAACCGAAGAGAACAGCAGAAGAGTGGTAAGGGCTAGGCAATGGGAGTTAAGTGACTTGCCCAGGGTCACACAGCTAGGAAGTGTCTGAGGTCAGATTTGAACCTAGGATCTTCCATCTCTAGGCCTGGCTCTCAATCCACTGTGCTACCCAGCTGCCCCCTAAATACTTTTGATGAGTTCAAGTCATGAGGCCCAGATAGACTGCATCCCAGAGCATTGAAAGAATAGATAGATATTAGTGCTGGATCGTCAGGTCATAGAGAAAGGGGAGATGCCACAGAATTGATAAGAGGTAAATGATGTTCTGATTTTCAATGAAACTTGCGAACTACAAACTAATGTGCTCAACTTTGTTCCCTTGAAGAGTTCTAGGGAATGTATTATTAAAGTGGTAGTTAATGAACACCTAAAAAAGAACAGATTATATGATATATCACAAAGATCATATTCTAGGACTAGGTGAGATTTATACCAGCAATGCAGGAGTTGGCTCAACAGTAGGAATTTATCAGCATAACTGACCATATCACTAACAAAACCAACAGAAATCATATGACTAACTTAATAGTTACAGAAAAACCTTTTGACAAAATAAAATGCTCATTCCCATAAAAAACACTTAGAAAGCATAGAAATAAGTGGATCTTTCCTTAAAACAAGTAGTATCTATCTAAAACCATCAGCAAGCATTATCTGGAATGGGCATAAGCTAGAAGTTTTACCAATAACATCAGGGGGCAAAGCAAGGATGCATATTATCACCTATTATTCAATATTGTACTATAGCATAAGAGTAGAAAAAGAAATGGAAGGAATTAAATAGGCAATGAGGAAACAAGACTATCATCACTCTTTGCAGATGACATGATGGTATGGAGATTCCTAGAGAAATCAACTAAAAACGTAGTTGAAGTAAATCACACTTTAGCAAAGTTGTTAGATATGAAAGAAACCCACACAAACCATCAGCATTTCCATATATTACCAAACAAGTCTTTCAGCAAGAGATAAAAAGAGAAATTCCACTTAAAATAACTGTAGCCAATATAGATTAGGGAGTCTATTGCCAAGACAAAGCCAGGAACTGTGACAGTACAATTATAAAACACTTCATACAAACAGATCTAAACAACTGTGAAAATAGTAATTGGTCATGGGTGGGCTGAGCCATCATAATAAGAATTCTACCTAATTTAATTATTTAGGGCCATACTAATCAAATTATCAAAAACATTTTAGAGGTAGAAAAAAATATTCATTTGGAAAAATAAAAGTCATGAATATCAAGGAAACCAAAAAAAAATGTGAAGATGGCCTAGCTATACTAGATCTCAATATGTATTATAAAGTGCTGACCATCAAAACAATCAGGTATTGGCTAAGAAATAGTGTTGGATCAGTGGAATTAGATTAGCTACACAAAAAATGAGCAGAAAATGAATATAGTAATCTAGTTTGACAAATGCAATGATCCATACTTTTGACAAGAACTCACTATTTGACAAAAACTGCTTGGAAAAGTTTGGTAGAAACTAGGTACATTTCAATTTACATTGAACATAAATACCATTAAGCAAATTATGAGGAGCATGGAATAGTTTACTTGTTAGATCTTTGGGTAAAAAAAGAATTTATGGCAAACAAGGAAGAGCAGGGGGCAGCTGGGTAGCTCAGTGGATTGAGAGCCAGGCCTAGAGACAGGAGGTCCTGGGTTCAAATCCAGCCTCAGACACTTCCCAGCTGTGTGACCCTGGGCAAGTCACTTGACCCCCATTGCCTACCCGTACCAATCTTCCACCTGTAAGTCAATACAAAGAAGTTAAGGGTTTAAAATTAAAAAAAAAAAAAACAACAACAAAAAAAAAAAACAAGGAAGAGCATTACAAGATGTGAAATGGATAATTTTGATTATATTAAATTGAAAAGTTTTTGCACAAACAACAAATACAGCCAAAATGAATAGGAAAGCAGAAACTTGGGAATTTTTCAGCAAGTATCTCAAATATATGAGAATGAAGTCAAATTTATAATAGAAGTCACTTCTAAACTGGCAAATGGTTAAAAGATATGAAGTTTTCAGATGAAGAAATCAGTTATATTCATATGAAAGTTCTAAATCACTCTTGATTAGAGAAATGCAAATTTAAACAATTCTCAGGTATTATTGTCACACCTTTCAGATTGGCAATTGATCCAACCATGCTAGAAAGCAATTTGAAACTATGCCTAAAGTGATAAAAATATTTGCATATTCTTTGACCCAGCAATATACTACTAGATTTGTATCCCAAAGAGATTTTTTTTTAAAATGGAAAGGACTTGGCAAAGAATTAGAAATTGAGGTGGCACCCATAAATTGGGGAATGGCTGAGGAAGTTGGAGATGATTACTATCATGCTTTAAAAAATGACTAGTAAGGATGCTTTCAGAAAATCATGTAAAGACATGAACTGATGCAAAGTGAGCAGAATCAGAACACCTTACATAGTAATGGCAATATTGTATATAATCAACTATGAATGACTTAGTTCTTCTCAGAAATACAACCCAAGACAATTCCAAAGGACTCATGATAAAAAAATGCTATCCACCTCCAAAGAAAGAATTGATGGAATCTGAATGCTGATCAAAGCATATTTTTTTTTTGCCATTCACATGATTAATATATTGTTTTGTATGATGTACATGTATAAATCTATATAAAATCACTTATCTAAGGGAGGGGGAGAGGGAAGCAGGGAAAGAATTAGGATCTCAAAATTTTTAAAAACTTGTTAAAAAGTGTTTTTACATGTAATTTGAAAAATATCTAAGAGAACATGTCATACTAAAGTAACTTGTTTTAAAAAACAAGGTTATTAGATGGATCAGAGAAATGCTATACAAACACAAGTATACCCAGATTTTAATAAAGCCTTTTAAAGTCTCTTGCATTATTTTTGTGGCTAAGATGGGAGGTAAGGACTAGAAAGTGGAATCCATCAAGTGAATTCAGGACTGATCAAATTCAGACCTAGTTATGGAAGGCAGCATGGTATAATGAAAAGCATGCTTTATTTGGAGTAAAATAAGCAGTTCAAATCTGGATTGCCACTAGTACTACTCATGTATATATGAGCAATTCATTTAACCTCTTTGGGCTGGTATTTCCTAATCTGCAAAATTAGGGGGTTGGATGAAATAACTTTTATGATCCATCAGTTTTAAACTTAGGATCCTATAAATTGCCAGATCCAAAGAGTATTGTCAACTTGGAAGTTTAGTGGAGAATATTATAGTGATCTGTGCTTGGTATTTGTAGAAAATTAAAGAGGAAAAGGTAGTAGATAGGGAAAGTGAGAGAGATCAAGGTTATATTAAATCACCTGCCTGATAAGCTTTAAAACTTATTTAAAGCATTATAAGCTACAAACTTGTCTCTAGAACAAAGTACTTCTTAAAGTTTTCTGATAAACGTTTCCATCATAAATATAACCAGGAGCAATCCAAAATCTCAGTACTCTTTTAAAATAATTTTCAAGCTGGTTGCTGCTATGTATATATGATCTCTCTCCATGTTTACCAGGATTCAGAAAAGGAATGAGAACAGCCCTCCTCCTCCTACTTCTTTGACTCATAGAATCAAGTTTGAATTCCAGAATTCTTCATCCTATTAGTCCAACTTCCACCTCTCATTTTCTACCCTGGCATAAACAATTTATTCCAAATCCATTCTCCTCCTCTTTATCATACTGTTTTCCCCACCTGGAATATAACTTTTCCAAATTCTATCTTTTTGAATCCTGTTTTGGGTCTTATGAAGGTTTCTTTGTTGCAGTCCAGTTTTCAGAGTGCTTCACTGCCAGGAGTATTGGTCATAGCAATTCATGAAAATTACACTTGGGTATAGAAGGGCTGCAATCTGTTGGCAAAGGAATGCCACACCAAAGAAATTATAGATCTTTTGCTGAAGGAAAAAGTCAAATGATCTGAGTTGCCCCATTATTAGTATTATTCTCTAGAATTTCATTTCAGATAAAGATGCAATTAAATTTAAACATAAAGTACATTTTACTCTTTATCCATGGTAATGTACCTTATGACTGTTAATACAACTTCATTAAAACAATTTTATTTTTACTGAACTTTGGGGTAGAAAAAGGCCTGATTTCTTCTCATCAGATTAAAAAGAAAAATCTTGTCAATATAGTCATGTCAATGGTGAAATCATGAAGACTAAATACAATAAAATAACTTAGTAGGATGAAGCAAGAGTTGAATAATCTTCTCTACATGAAAATAGTGATTAAAAAGATACAGTCAAACATGGCAGATGTTCTGAATTCATGTCAAACAGTGTTTAGTCTCTCCTGAAAGATGGAATTAAGATTAAATTACTTTGTAGCCACAAAAAAGTTTTGGTTTTTTGTTTTCCTACTTGCATTTAACTACTAAAAGGATAATAATGCACATTCAAGAAAAATATTCTTGACTATAACCCTGAAACTAATGAAAATCTATACCATAGACTTAAGGGTACTTTTTGAGATTGCTTTATGCAAATACAACACAATTGAAAAGTTTACTGAAAACTTTTATTGTAATCAAAAAGTGACATAACAGGGCTGTAATGAATTCTGCAAATCATTCTGCTGATATTTTAGAACGGATACCAGCTTTTTCTGCCAGGCAATTAAAAAAAATTCAAATGTGAAAATTTCACAGTACAGTAAACTCCACCCAAACTAATTAATGGTGGTTAAAAATAAGATGCCCCAGGCAAAACCTCTCATGTTACATGGTCACAACTCACAATTCTGTACAAAAAGTTCGTGTTATAAAGCTCTGATGTAAAAATCAAATAATCAAGCAGCAATATTTTAAGTGCAGCACAGGGTCTTCCATGTCATTATTTACAAAGCTTGAATCTGTTTACATTATAACAAAATTTAATACAGATGACTTAGTAATTAAGTCAATTTTTTAATCTGTCATTTTTTATACAGTGACAGATTTAACTTTTTGGTCATCCTTTTCCTTCTCCTTTTCTTTATCTTTGCTTTTCTTGGATTTTTTCTTCTTATGCTTGTGTTTTTGGCTCTTTTCCAATTCTAACTCAGTGCCTGTGTGTTTCTTATGTTTCTTATGTTTTTTATGTTTCTTGTGCTTCTTTTTTTCCTTTTTCTTTTTCTTCTTCTTGCTATCTTGACTTTCTGCTGAGCTAGCACTGCTGCTGTGGCTTCGTGTTTGGCTTCCAGAAGGACTATGACTGCGACTTCGGCTAACACTAGGACTACTTTGACTCTGACTTCTTATACCTATTTGGCCAACTACTGTTGTCTCCAGGGTCTCTTTAGCTTTCTCTGCCACCTTTTCTTTCAGTTCCTTAGGATTTTTCCCCAAAGTTTCTTCCTCTTTTGCGGACACATTACTCTCACTGTCACTTTCATTATAGTCTGGTACAAAAGCAGCCTCATCAGTTTCTCTTGTTAAGTCTGAAGAAAGTCGAGAGGAATGACTTAACTGGGGCTTAGGTTTGACAACAGTCTTATCATTCTGCCCAGTAGTAACATGCTCTTTTTCAATTTGTGTATCTGGTGAGCTATGCCTACAAAATAATTTATTTCCACTTAACTCTTTCTCTTTATTGTTCTTTGTTTCTGATATATGCTTTTCCCTTTCTTTAACTGGATTTTTGTCCACAGACTTATTGTCGTCATTTGAACGTTTGGAATCATGAGCAGCTTTGTGATCGTATGGTCTCCTATCCTTTGAAGGACTAGAGTTGCTTCTTTTTGATTCTCCAACTCCCTTTTTAGGTAAATCTGTCCTCTCATCCTTCAGTTTATTTTTCTGACCCAGTGAAGATTCTAGTTTAGTTCGAGAAGGAGAATCTTTTCTTCTTGCCAAGTCACTCCTTTCATCTCTCCGTTTGGAACCAGAGTGATCCCTGTTATCATAGTCTACTTTTTTGTCTCTATTAGGTGTAAAGTCTTTACTTGAGGAACTACGCCCAGAATCATGTTTATCTGAAGTTCTACTGTCTTTGGAAGATTGAGAAAGACTTTTGAAGTTTCCTTGTTCATTTATACGATCTACACTAGTATCTTTTTCTGTCTGAATGCTGCTTTTCCTTTTTTCAGAGTTTTCCTTATCTGACACAGAATGATCCCGATCTTTGGTTTTTCCTTTATCACTGGATGAACAAGTTTTGGAACTTTTGGCCTCATGCTGTACACTTTCGTGGCTTACTTCTTTTGTGGGTTTCTGAATTTTCTCTGATGGCTCACTTTCTTTTTCAATAAGTTTTACAGGATTTGATGGCTTAGTGCTAACATTTTTTATAACACTAGCAGGCTTTCCTACACTTGACAAAGCTTGTGTAGATTTAATGTCTTCCTCTTCAGATTCAAAGTCATCTTTGTCCCACTTTGATTGAGGAACCTGAATCATAATAATAACATCTTCAGCAGGAGCTGTATTATCATTATTATATTCTTCCATGGTCTTAATGACAGTTCGTTTTGTGTCTGTTTTTTCTTCACACTTCCTTACAGGGCTACCTCCAGTTGAACTGGTACTAAAAGAAATTAAAACATTAATTAGGGCATAAAATTTTAACATTTTCACAGACCAATACATTTTCATCAAAATAGGACCACTGAAATATTAAATTTTACTTAAAAACTTAAATAAGTTTATCCTGGTCAAATGTTCAACTTCAGAACAGAGACACTTTTTCCTTCCCCAGTGGAGTGCTGTTTCACTGCTTACTCCAGTTCTGAGGTGGACTAGGCTGTATCCTCACAGTCTTTATTATGACTGGCAGGATCCCATTACATGAATATCAATATAGTTATGTTTTTATATTAGGCAACTATGGGCAGACAGGCCTCAGTAATGGTAATGGATACCTAATCTTCCCTGACCAATACAGTATTCACAAAAATATGAATACAAAATAAAACCTATGAAGACATCCATGAAACTGTTGTGATAGTTACATGTATAACATTTCCCAAGAAACTAAACTGCTCCCTTTAATACCAATCCTTCTAAAATCTTGCTTTCTCAAGTATCAATGAATAATAGTAGGTAAGAAAAGTCTTAATTATTAGGTAATTGGTAGTTTATATGCATGTGAACACAGGCTATAATCTTGATGGACCAATCCAAGTTGTCTGTCGCTGCTTCAACCATAAGCAAAGTGTGGCAGCAGGCACAATGCCATAACTTAATTCTCAATAGCTTTCTTTCAATCTCTACAGCCTATAAATCAATTCTCTCTTTTTTCTTTTTAACTGAAAATTAGGAACAAGCATGGATTATATACAGCAATTCAAGAAACTATAAGCAGAACAGTGTGGCATGACTTCTGAATGATCTTAATGTTCATTTAATTCAATTTAATCTCACTAATTCAGACTAAATGGGGAAAGTCCAATTATAATTAAGATTGAATTGCAAGATAGTCAAAGAACTACAGTTTTCACTAAGTTATACCAAGTAATTCAAATTAGCCTAAAAATCTTGACTAGAAGTAACACTTAGAGCAGTGATTCTCAAATTTTTGGTCTCCAGACCCATTCATGCTCTTAAAAATTACTGAAGGGGTAGATAGGTAGTACAGTGAATAGAGTCCCAGGCCTGGAACTCAGAAACACCTTGAGGTTCAAATATGGCCTCAGACATTTCTTAGTTGTGTGCCCTTAGGCAAGTCATTCAATCTCAATTGTCTAGCCCTTACTGTTCTCTCTTAGAATTTCAATTCAAAGACAGAAGGTAAAGGTTTAAAAAAATCTGACTACCACACCTACCCAGTCCTTCCACAAAGGGCTTTTATGGGAAGCTACTGATATTTACTATATACTTGAAATTACAGCATCTTAGTATAGTTATGAAAATAGTTTTGCCTTTATGATCTCTTCCTGAAAGAATTTCAAGGGACTCCTGAGGTTCTCTATGACACATTTGGATAGGTTATCTCGATAACGATTTAACAAGAATTTTTAAATTAACAAAGGGTATAAATATTTCTAAAAATGAATGCTGAGTAATGTTTCTCATATCCCACTGGGAATGCAGCCCCCATTGCCTGGCTGATAAGTTCCCAACATCCCTGATGAGTAGTCAATCTAGTTTCCTCTTAAGCATCTTCATAATTAGAGAAATTACTATTTTGTTAAACAGCTCATTCTACTTTTGACCAAATCTGTTATGAAGTTTTACTCTATATTGAGCCAAGGTCGGCCTCCCTGTAAGCTTTCACCCATTGGTCCTGATTCTGTCCTCTAGGATGAAGCAGAAAAATCTTTTTTCCATAATGTCGTCGCTCATATGCTACATGGAATCAAGAAGATATTAAGTTGTTAATCGATAAAATATATGCATTAATCAGATGTATAAATGAACTTTTTGAGAACATGCCTCTAAAAGCTCATATTTTTCCTAAAATCTTTGTTTCTTAGCAAATCCATTTCCCCAGAAAACAAAGACTTGAGCTAGGAGGGGCAATGAGGCAGCATAGCAGATAGAGAGCCAGGCCTACTCAGGAGGATCTATCTGGCTTCAAACCTGACCTCAGACACTTGCCAATAGCCCTTACCACTTATCTGTCTTAGAATTGGTACTAAGACAGGAGGTTAAGGTTTTTAAAAAGCGAAACAGGTTCAAATTATAACAATTCTATATTAGAATTTTTATAAATGAGACTGAATTGTATTATAGAGCTACAGTGAAGAAAAAAAATTACCTGGTATAATCCACAAGAGTTGAGCTAGATCCTTCAGTGGCTGTTACTTTTCTTCTTACTTTTCCTTTAACTTTTTCTTGTTTAATTTTACTAGATGTTGGCTCCAATTTTTCAGTGAGTTCTTTTGCATTGGGCAGGTTTTCTCCACTTCCAATTTTTTTTCCTGTTTCTCTGTTGAGCTTAATCTTTTTGGCTGGGGCAGTTAACACAGCTTTGTCTTTTTCTGGGGTTCTATCTGTTTTCTCAGCATCTGGCTCAATTTTCCGCTTTGGTGACGGCTTCATCATTTCAGCAACTTCTGGTTTAGAGCTTTTCAATGACAAAATCTCATGTTCTTTATCAACACCCTTTTCTTCAGCTTTTCTTTTTCTTTTTTCTGGCTTGGCATCAGCTGGCTTACTTTTCTCATTAGTCTTTTTTGACTTTTCCTCCTTGTTAGCTAGCTTTTCTTGTTTGGCATCTTTTGAATATTCTTTTTTAACCTTTTCCTCCTTGATGGATTTTGTTTCTTGATGTTCTTTTGTCATCTTAGGGTGAGCTTTTCTGGGTGTACTAATGGTCTTTTCTTCTTTTTGGGAGGAGGATTTAGTACTCTCTGTCTTTGGCACCTCCTCTTTGGCTTTTTTGGATGGTGGTTCAGATCTTGGAGACTTTTCACGTTCTATATCTGTTTTTTCCTGCGATGCTTTAACAGGTTTTGCAGTGCTCTCTTTCTTTGAACCAGTAGTTCCTTCATTTTTACGTTTAGTCTTGTCACCTTTTGCTTTTGGTTTGTCTTTTTCTTTCTTCTCCTTTTCTGATACAGGTTTAAAAGGTATTGACTCTGCCTCCATTGGTTCATCTCTAACAGGGGTGGCATCATCTCTACTGGGGAGAATGAACAAGGAGTCTGTTTTAATATCTTCCCCACCTACAGGTTCTCTTTGTTTTCTAGAACTCTCTAGCAACTCTGTGTTAGGAAATCCTTCATTTTCTTCTCCCTTTCTTCTCTTTCGGTGTTTCTTATGTTTGTTTCCCTTTCCATCTCCTGGTGGATTTTCACTCTCCTTCTCTTTTGACTTGGCACTATCCTTCATGGTGTGACCATCTCTTGCTGAAAGCTTTTCTGGGTAATTGCCACCTATGTTGCGACTGCGGTGACCTTGCACACCAGAATAATCTTCCCTGCGACCTCGAGCAAAGGGAGAATTCTCTCTTCTGTTGCCCAGTGGTCCAAATCTCTCTGGAGAAAAGTTCTCCCTATTTGCTGGAGGTCTAGGTTGTGCTCCAGCAGCATAACCCTTGTAATATTTTTCATACCACTCTCTGTAATTTCTTTCCCATTCTCTGTATCGTTCTTTTTCAAATGGGTCTCTAAAGTCAACATTCCTACCATAGTAAGCTTTTATATCATAAGGTGGTGGGACTTCTCTGTATCTGTTAAAATATTCACGTTCTGTTTCTCCTTGAGGTATATTTCGCTTATTAGGAGATTGTCCCCTAAAAACTGGAGGTGATCTTGATCGTGAATGATATCGTCGGTATGGGGGCGACCTAGATCTGGAGCGGTGATATCCATGAGACCTGGATCTTGAACGATAATTTCGACTTTTCCCTCTGCCTCTTCTGGGATATGGAGGGGATCGTGAATAAGAACGAGAGTGTGAACGACTAAAGGATCGAGAATAGGAACGGGAACGTGAGGAACCAGATCTCGATTTAGAATAGGTATATGAACTTCTTGAATAGGAGGAGCCACTATATGGTGATTTAGACCTGAAAACAAAATAAAATAAAACCCAAGATTGAAGAATAGAAATCAGATGCAATCTTCTTAAGTTCTAATACCTATCTTCTTTTTACTTTTCTTTTTCTATAACTGTCATATTTTAGAATATCTAAGGAGATAGTGACCTCTACTGGTATGTGGATGATGAGCACACAAAAGTGGATTCATAGAAATGTGAATTCCAACCAAATACCCAAGTGTAGTACACTAACATATAACATGCTGTGATGTACCTAAGTTGAAAGTTTTGATAATACTCTGTCTAATAATAAAGCAAAAAGAATAAAGTACCAAAATATCAAATTGCTAGTGTTAACTTTTAAAAAATAATTAAATCACAATCAATTATAAATCTTAAAGATAAAATTCCTTTAAATAAACTTTAAGGGAATTGCTAATTCTGCTTTGCTATTAACAAAACAATCTGCAGTATAGTGTAGCTTCATAATTACTCAGGTTAATGTTCCAGCAAAAAAGTCATAACCTTTATATTGAAACATTGTTCAAAAAATTTAACCTGCTTCATCATATATATTCAACTTCTACAGGGAACAACTCTATGGAAGAGTAATTCCCATAAACTCTTATTCTGGAAAATAAGACTTACATTGAAAAATTTAAGTGACTCAAAAGAGATGACAAGAAATGTTAGTTTTCCATTTCTATCAATCTAGACTGAATTATAAAGATAAAAGTACAATCTCATATTCAGATATTTCTTTGAATATCTAGTCCCATTATTTTGGTATCTCCTATCTTGTGTCCTGCTAGATTACTTTTTATTCTATCATGAAGGCTTACAAAACACTAACCTTGAAAATGAGCGCCTACGCTCCTTTTGAATCTTTTTGTATTCCATCAATTCCTTAGCAAAATCATTTGTAAACTCATCTAGTTTGGACTTTTTCTTTTCCCTAGTAAAATAAAGTTAAAGAGTAAGCGTTAATAAAAAATTGTGTAAGAACTAACAAGACAAATATAATTAGATCATGAAGAAAATGAAAGAAAGAGTAAAGTTTTCCATTTTAAAACAGTCACTAGGAATCCCTATGTAGATTTCTTAGATACCTTATTTTAATCTTTTTGTGGTTTTACCTTTTTCTAAAGAGCACATTGGAAAATGTTTCCACAAGCACCCATTTAATATTCACTAATAATCATTAAAATTACATATATACATACACACACACACACACATACACACACACACACAAACTGCAAATTACTTACTCCTCTTTTAGTCGTCTTTGCTCTCTGTAGAACTCTTCCCTGGATAAGGGTGGAGCTTGTGTTGTTGGGATAGTATTTGAATGAGCTGTTTGTACTGCTGTTGATACCCAAGGTGTTGATAAATTTGTAGGTGCTGGAGGGAAACCTGGAGGAGGGACACTGTAGCCAGCAGGTGGTGGTTGCCCAGGTGGAAATTGAGGAGGGAACTGAGGTGGTGGAACACCTGGAGGGAGAGGAAGTGTGTGGGGAGGTGGTGGATACAAAGGAGGTGGTGGTACAGGTACAAAGACTGGTGTTGCTGGTAGTGATGGGCCTTGAGTCCTCTGTGAGCGTTCACCATGATGTCGTCCTCGATTTATACTTCTAAAGAAAAAAATCCTAAGTCATAACTAGTTCATATTCACTTAGGGGGCACAGCATAGGATTCTGTTTTTAGGAATTAAAAACAAAAACCATTCTTTAAATTTTAATATTTACTTTGGCTCCCACTCATTCAGAATTGAACAGATTTCTTTATGCTATTAATATACTTGGCAAATCCAGTTCTGTTAGTGTAATTAAAACAGGCTAATATTGGCCTACTTGGGAAAACAAGTGCTTATAAGAAATTGTGACAGTTTCTCATATTTATTCAATTAATCAATAAAGTGTTTATTAACACATATTATGTACCAGAACTGGGGATACAAAGACAACAGTGAAGCAATCCCTCCTTTCAAGGAACTTGCAACCTCTAGATGGGGAAGGCAATACGTATACATATGTGCAAAATATACAAGCTACAGAAGCATTATTGGCTAGGAAGACTGTGTACATGATAACATTAAAGGAGAGTCTTGAAGAAAACTAATAATTCTAAAAGGTAGGTGTGAAGAAGGCATTCTGGAGGGCAGGAGAGAGAGACACACAAGGAGAAGGAAAAGAGATGAGAGACTGAGTTTCATGTATGAAGTATGGGAAGAAAGTCAGTTTATTCTGAAAGGGACCCTTTGAGATCTTCTAGTTCAATCTCCTCATTTTATAGATGAGATAACTGAGGCCCAGAAAGGAGAACTGACTTGATCCGAATCATTACAATTCATTAGCAACAAAGGTAGGACTTGAATTCAGGTATTTTTGGTCCTGATTCAAATTATCTTTCTACCAAAGATTCTTATACTAAAGCAGCTCTAAGATCTCTTGACAATACATCTAATGACAATTTGAAAATACACAAATTAGTAAAATTGTATATTTAGCATGCTAAATAACATTTTACTTAGATGAGGCATCAATTTATTCTAAATCAATGAGGTATAATAAAATTTAATATTGTTTATAATAAATTGGATATAATGAACATTCAACAAATAAGTTAGTTAAGTTTATATGTTCAATTACCTAACTTGAAAATAAGACTTTTTTTTTTTTTTGCAAATATACTTACGGTTCCCAACCAGGTCTACCACCAGCAGAACGAGCAGCATTTATTCTTACTGGACCTTCAAACAGATAAATAACAAAGTACATACTAAGCAAGGCTAAAAGATTTTCAAAATTGGTTTCAAACTAATGTTCTATTACTCACCAGTTGTAGGTATCAACTGTCCATGCAAAAGGGACTGCCCAAGCAAAGAAGGGGTTCCAAGTACAGGTACCTGATAGCCCTTGTGGAAAATCAAGAAGGGGGACAAAATAGCAAAAAAGCCAAAATGTCAAATAGTATTACTATTTTAAAAAATATGAATAGCTTAAAAAACTCTGTTACTTAAGTAAACTTTACCTTTTCTTCCATTAGTGCACTAATTGCTATTGATGAAGAAGCTTTAGGATGATCTGATACCAAAGCTGCAGCAGGTATAATTTTATTATCAGGATCACTGGAAAACATAAGATGATTTGTGACAACATAAAGGTCCACAGTTGTGTTTTAAAGTAATAAGATAGTTAATATTTTAAGCTTTTAAAATGTTAACTCTTTTATTTTACTATATCAAACTATGTTTCTATAAGTGCAATAGGAAAGTTTCAGTCATCCAAGACTCTCAGAGTTAACTAAATAATGTAACGTTAATTATTACACGATAGGTAATAATCACAGGTAATTTCTAGTACACTTCACTGATATGCTACATAACTATGCACAATACAGTTTTTGTTGTCAAAATCTTTCTCTGCAAAAAAAAAAATCAGCTACAGACGTAACATTTTTAATTGATATTATATGGTCCTATAAATATAATTTGCTCAAGCAAGGATGTGTCTCAATATTCTCCCTGAAGTTATGGTGCCAAAAGGTAAAAGCAAGATTATAGTTATAAATATTAAGATAAACTAAAAACAATATAAAATTTACTAGAAAATCAGGATATCCTTCAACCTTAAATCGTTACTTAACACTGTGCAGAACAAAAGTACCCATTTTAAGAGTCTCTAGAAGAGAGTGAAATAGCTACTGTGGAAGACAAGCAATAGTTAGGAGGGAAAAAAGCCCCAATGAAACCATAAGACTTCCATTCTAGTTATGCCCTTGCCATGGTTATATTTTAGATAAGCTAATTTCTCTTAGTCTCTGTTCACTCACCTATAAAATGAAGTTAGATTGGGTAATCTAAAGTCCTTCTTATTAAAAACAAAACAGAAAAAAAACCACATACTTTCTCCCTCAAAATTGATACTAAGTTTGGTTACAAGGCAGAAGAATGGTAAGGAGTAGGCAAATGGATAAAGTGACTTGTCCAGGGTCATACAGGTAGGAATTATCAGAAGCCAGATCTGAATCCAGACCATCTTCCACTTCAAGGCCTGACTCTTATCAAACTGAGCCACCTAGCTGTCCCTACTTTTTAGTAGTGGCAGACAAAAATATATTTATGTATAGTATGCTAAATAAAACCATGCATTGTAAAAGCTAGCAAGAAACTTAGAAATTATCTGTGATAGTGAGAGATATTAAGGTACTTTGATTTTTTCATTGAGAATGACACGTGAACAAAAATACTTGACCTAGATTAGATAAAAATGGGCATATTTAAGAAACAGGACCTTGGAAATGGAAAGAGGAAAGTAAACAATGATTCAAAAATTTAGATATCATTCCTCGACAATGGCTAAAAATTCAAACTAAGAAGAATTCTGGGAGGGATGTCTTCTAGGATATTTCAATCTAGTTAGTGCTATTACCATGCACACAAAAAATGTGATGGTGAAAATCAGAGATAAGACTATGTTTTCAACAACTTATGAAAAGAAATACAAGAAATCAAGGTTAAAACAGAAAAAGCAGATGGAGTTTGCAACACTGTTTGAGAGTCAAAAACAAAAGAATAGATAAAATCTCTTAGGGACAGAATACAGATGAGAACAGAAAGATCAGGCCTATATGAGGGTTATGAGGATACCCAAAAGTTAATAGGGGAAGTAAAGAAAAAAAAAACAACCTTTCAACACTGAAGAATTAATTGGAGTAATTATAACCCCTGCTCCTATCTTAAATAGGAAAAACACTAGACTGGGAGCCAAGAAATTCTGGCACTTCCCCATTACTTCAATTCTATTGTTCTTTCTGCTTCTTTCCCTCAGAGTCAAGTTCATTTATGAAATGAATATTCCCTTGACTACCTCAGCTTTTCAGAACTCCCACAGCATTTATTATCTGTACAACTAGCTTGGCACTTATTAACTAGGATATTGTAAGTTCTCTTCACATCTTGTGCTCCTTGTGGAGATGGACGAAGTCTCATATTTCCTTTTAACTTCAACTGATATTATCCAAACTAACAAATGATGGCCAATGTGCAATTCAAAAAGGGAAGTAAAAATAAAAACAAGGCAAAGAAAAATGATTACGTTAACTTTTCTAGTTGTTTTCTAATAGATTAAACACAAATACTTACCGGAAAGGCCCATCTGGTTTTTCTGAATGGACAGATATAGACACTGTGGCAGTTATATCAGGAACTGGTGCTGGAGTAGAAGGTTGATTTATAGGTACAGCAGAGGATAGGGAAGATTGATTAGGAGTCATGGATGATGATATAGAAGTAGCAGCATGAGTAGATGCAGATGTCACTGGAATCATCAAAGGGTCCTGTTGTCTTGAAATTGGAGGTCTCATCAGTGGTTGTAGGTTCCGCTGAATCAGTGGTCTTGGAGGTGGAATTGGAGGTGGGGGTGGGGGTATTTGCTTTCGAAGCCTTTTAGTATAACCAGTTTCATTTTTGAAGTTATTAACAGCCTGCAAAAACCAAACAGCTTATGTTAAAATATAACATTTAGCCTAGTATGTTAATACATACAGAATTTTCTTGGTAATTAGTGGAAAGATACCCTTTCATACTGAAGAGAAAAATGGGACAGGATATATTTACCTGGCGCAAAAATTTGTTGGCAATTAAAGCATCAGGAGATACATCATTCTGATGACAAGTTGGACATGTATGTTCATCTGATTCTAGCAATGCTGTTCTTATACCTGTGTTTCAAGACAATTTTGAGTTATAGAAAGGATAATCAAACTTACCATGGACCTTATAAACACACTTATCAAATAAGTCCTTTTATATATTCTATGCTGATAAAGTCTGTTATCTAATACTCCTATATCATCAGAGTGCTAATCTAAATCAGTTTCTCCTTTAGCTTTTCTTCTACAACTCTTCATTCTAGGATTTAGGATGTCAAATATTTCAGATTACAAAGTAGAATTGATATTGACAATTATGGAAATTTGTGAATACTTGAATGAAACAGGAAACAGTGTTGACTAGTTTACTGTTTCACTCTAGAAGGCTAACCATGGTGATATATATTTTTTGGGGTAGAGGAGCACATCTACATATAAAATAATAATTTAATGTATGGATGGGATAAAAAAAAACCCACAAAACTTCTGAAGTACTAATCCCTGATATAGTCGCTATTGGAGTAAAGCAGAAAAAACTGGACAAAAGTACTGGATAATATCAGATATCAGAGGATTTAGTGCTGGAAGGGATGTTAAGAGGTCATCTAGCTTTCAACTCCTACATTTTACAAATGAGGAAACTAAGGTCCAAGGACTTAAATGATTTGCCCAAAGTTACATAGTTAATAAATGGTATAACGTATATATTCAAACACACCTTTTAATCCCAAATCCCATATTCCATTATGCTAGAAAATTATTTTACCTGTCTATACGACATAAAAAAAAGACCATTCATGAAGAAAAAACTTACCAAAAAACAAAAGTCCACTCAAGAACTCCAAATATTTTTTGAAAGGAAAGGATAAAACTACCAAGGAGACCCATGGTGGACCATAGCAAGGTTATTTGCTACTAACCAGAAATTAAGGCCAAAAAGAATCTGGGGAATACATACCTTACAAAAATGCTTAAAAAGCCAGTAAGAGCTTAAATCGATTAACAAGAGGAAACGAGTTAGACAATGAGTAAGATTGCTTACAATTACGAGACAATTCTTGGAATTAAAGACAAAGAATAACGTTGCTTTCAACTTTCCTAATGAAGATGCTAATGAGATTCCTACTTTAAAAATGTCTCATAAAATAAATATAAAGTTTTTCAAATTGCTGATAAATGCATAGGATCTTCTAGATCTAACCTGGAAACTAGCTGTAAATGAATTTAGAACTAGGTAATATTTACTCATGACTTTCAAAACAATTCAAGGGTGAAACTGGGAATGATAGATTAAGTGCTGTTGGCTTTTCTTTAGCCACTGCACTAGAAAACTGGCAGACTGCCATAATTCTCATCTTGAAGAGAAAATAAATAATTGTAAACCTGGAAGTCTTTCTTCTATTTTGAGTAAGTCAAAATAAATGATCATAAAGAATGTAATTTCTGGTTAGGCAAATAGCCCACAGGGGAGGGGGAGCAAGAGTTATATCTTCATGGAGGAAAATCCCACCCAATTAATCTATTAGAGTGATCTAAGTTAGCAAATCAGTGTTCTGATTAGAAGGAAAGCTAAATAGTTGCATGTAATTTAGGCCATTTGAAATATTTTTAATATGATCCCACAAAGCCTTTTAAGAAAAAAGCACTGAGTCATCCCTCAGACTGGAGTATTGTTTTTATTATGGACAAAGGATAGCTTAAGCAAACATTAAAGCATAAGGAATAATCCCTCTGGATTAGTATAAAAACTTACTGTTGTTTCTGTCCTATGATAAATTATGATTGATATTCATATCATCTCTCAGATAGCATCACTGATACTAGTTTAAATACTTTCATACTTTTCATACTAGTCTTTGGATAATGAAATTATAGGAAGAGACTTAAAGACCAGGGGGATGGTTGAACAGACAGTTCCTGTGGTCAATTGCAGGTAGTAAGCATTTTTTCTTTTCCATGGTGTGGGGTTTAGGGTGGGAGTAAGAAAAGGAGCCACAGGATAGCTCTTATAACTGGAAATAAGTAGTTTTTTGGATCAAAAAGAAATTGTTTTAAATAAATAATAGAGGTAAAAGAATTATCTCCTTAGGTTTTACTTCAATTAATAGATGACACTTGTCAGCTAATTAAAATAAAACCAGAACCATGAATCACCTATCCCTAAGTTTCTTAAGTTGACAACAGGAATGACCATTGTTCAATTCTAACACTGTCCAAAAGTGGTTGTAGGTTCCGCTGAATCAGTGGTGGGCAAACATGAATACAATATAATGAAACTTCGAAAGAAACAGACTGACAGATGAGCATTTCCTTTCCTTTGGCCCCCTCTTTAAAAAGTTTGCCCATCACTGGCCTAGACATATGATCTATGAATATGGCAATTTAGTTTTGTTAATCACAACCTCTATTTCTTGTTATAAATCACTCATTTCTTGGCAAAATAGCAATATTATAACTGGTTCTAATTAAGATCACTGCAAAAAATACAAAGAATACTTTGGAGAAAATCAAAGTCCTAACAAATGTAGTTAATACTCATGAAAGTAGTTTTTACTTTGCTGAATGTTTATCCACTCTAAACTTAAATTTCTTACCTGTGATAAAATAGACAATATTTCACATTACCTCATTTCATTCAATTGCAACATTTGGTATACATAAAAATAGCATGGGTAATCCCAATGAGAATATTTGGGAATATATATATACACCACTTCTAGATTTAACAGAACTTACATTCATCACAATAACTGTTTCCACAGCAAGGTATGACAACTGCATCAGTCATTATATCTTTGCAGATTAGACATAACAATTCATCTGGGATAGGGTCATCCTCTTCTGATGAAGAGGATGGTTCCTCTGGTAGGAAAGGTGGTTTTTCTTTCTTCCCTATGGCATATGCCTCTCTGAAATAAAAGAATTAAGACCTTTAAAAAGACTTTTGTCAGTAAGGTTTAGCATTTTCTAAATCATGCCACATATTCCATTACATAATGGAAAGCAAATGTAGTAACAAGCAATGAATTATAGCCACTTGAGTCATTCAACAAAAGAGCAAGTTAGACAAATATCATATGTTCAAAATGATCAGAGAAGTAGTTTCTTTAAGTAGCTTTTTGTAAACTATGCAAAAATGTTTTGGGGCAGTGGTTAATGCTAGGCAAATCAGAATCATAGAACTTTTTTGGGTGGGGTTTGGGGTGGAAAATGACAATGACTTTAGAAAGCCTCTTGTTTTAACCTTGTCATTTTCACAAATAAGGAAATTGAAGTCCAGAGACATTAAACTAGACCAAAATTATGAAGTTTGTTAGAGATAAAACATGGATTAGAACTCGGGTCTCTAGAAATATAGTCCAATCTATTACACTGTTTTCCTTATTTTTATTAATTTTCTTGGACTTTTTTTGTTAGTCTTTACCATTTGGATCAATGCCAGTCTTTGTCAAGTTAACACAAATAAAATGAAAAACTAGAATTAGTATTTCTATCACAATACACAGGAAGAGATAGTTTTAAGGGAAATATTTATATCATCACCATGCATATCTATTCATAGTAAGCAGCAGCAGATTTCAAGACAAGTCTATATTACGATCAGTGTTGAAAGAATGTATTCATCTATTCATAGTCAGCATCATGGAATATTATTGCCTTATAATTGACTAAATGATTGGGATTTTGAACATGTGCTACAAAGAGATGAAATGACACTCCACCAGACATTCCTTGACAGTCTCATCTGGGTGTACAATGTGTTTAGTAGAAATGTATTATATTCAAATGTGCTATAGAAATGGAAACCCTTCTGATAAATTTAAATGATCACCAAAAAGCCATTAGATTCCAAACATTACTAATCCCTCCCCTGCAACCACCCTTTTTTCCCTTGCACAATTTAGCAAATTTGTAGAACAGGAATGTCAGGCCTTAAGTTTTTAAAGAAATGCCTTTCCATTTCATTTAAGGAACAGTGTGTAGCTCTCAATGCGGAAAAATGAAAGAATCTGAGCTGTACGTATTGGTAGTAGGGTACCTTAGGTGTGTTATTTGTGTTGCAGCTGCTCCATAGACATCACCACGATTCCAGAAATAAGTATCAATTTGCTTATGCCCCATTGTTCCCAATTTGTGAAAGAGGAGTCTCCCACTGCCCAAGAGAGAGAAAAAAAAAAAGAAAAAAAAAGAAGAGAAGAGGAGGAGAGGATAGAAAAAAGAAAGAAACAGAAGAGTCTGAGTTGCTTACCAGCGGTGTTAGTGGAGAGGGTGAAGGTTTCATTTAAAAATATTTTGGTCTCCCATCTCTCCCCAATATATCTGTTGTGTGTTTGGCACAAGGGGGTTTTGTATTTCAGCATTCAAGAGGGGTTTCAAAAGCAGAGGTTAATTATTAGTTGGGGTTCACAGGCAATGTTAATTTTTCCACCACAACTTATATTCTTTTAACCCATTTAAGTAAAATATAACTGAATCGGTCTGCTCTTAAAATATATAGTGTCTGGGCTGAAATCAGCAATTTCAGCTAAAATTTGTTTGGAAATTTCTATATAATGTCTTTGAAGTAGAGACAGTATATGCTCAAGCTGCTTTGATATGAAACCACAAAAACACAGGACAGTGATTGATATAAAGTGGATGATATGGGTAAAGTGAGCAGGGTACAAGTGGGAGGGGAGGGTGAATTTGAAAAAGAAAAAAATGTCATAATCTAATCTGTGAACTAAAACAAAACAATGGTATTTTCCAAGCTTTTTTTTTTTTTTTTTTTTTTACTATTTTAGGCTTTTCATTCTACTTCAAACATGTGCATCATTTTCAATATCTCCTATTGGCTCACTCACTGAGCTCCCATAACAAACATTTACTGAATGTAATATTAAGAAGTGTTTTATTTCTGCACATTAACACTGTATAGGGCAAGGGAAAAAAATCTGGAGAACAAGGGTTATCTGTATTCCATATTCCTCATACAGTATATATTTTCTTAAAGCCTTGCAGAGTTGTAAGACACCTTATTAGAACATTAAGGTGAATTTCTCCCTGACCCATAAATTCCCTCTTCAGCATTTTTGACAAGAGCTCCACCATTCAACTTCTGTTTCAGTATCTCCAAAGATAGTTTGGTTAACTTTTAAAATTCATTTCTAAGTGTTAGGAAATGTTTCTTTACCCTCTCATCAAAATTCATGTCTCTGTAGTTACCCACTCCCAGTCTGCCTTTCAGGGTAAAGCCCAAAAAACATATAATTCATCTTCTATATGTGACAATTTAAATGTCAAATGGAATAAGGTCGGTAACAATACTTGCTAAACCAGCAGAAAAAAGATTTGAATTTACCAGGTGACAAAACTAATATTATGGACTTTAACACTAACTGTCCTACCTTATTTTCTTAAGTGTACATGACCCTAAAACAAAGTTAATCGTCAAATAAGCTTTTAAAAACACAACCAATTTCACCTAATACCTAACCTTCCTGAAGTTGAGATTTTAAAACTTACAATAAATATATTGAAAATAATATGAAATTGTCACATTTTAGCTTAATGTAGTACTCGGCACATTTAATCTTCTAATCCCTAATACACAATTTGTCCCAAACTCATTAGACAAAAAATCAATAACTCAAATTTCACGATGATTTGTATGTAAATTCCCTTACTCTCAAAATAAACTGCTTACAACAAAAATAAATCTGAGGGAACATGTGCAAGTATGTATGTGAATGAGGAAGAAGGCAGGGAATGCCAGGAAAAGAAAAATTAGAAGACTACAAGGGAAGGGGCACCCACATGGACAATTTTACAAAATCCCAAAACCCACTTAAAATTTGCTTAAAATGGAGCAGACTGCAGCTTCTCTTCCTTAATATAGAAATGCAACTTGTGGAGACCAGAGGTCTTGGCATACAATGTTCCCTAAGGGATCTAAATCATCAACTCACAAGCAACAAAACAAAAGCATTGCACCCTGGGACCTATAATCTCCACAGGTCACATTTTTGCCCCACCTCTAACCTGAGTACTTACGCATCTATAGTTGGGATTGCATATTTTCCAGTGTTGGTAAGCATGGCACCTTTCATATTAGGATCTTTCACCTCCATCATAAAACTTCTAGGAATTCCAGTACTCTTTTTAATTCTGGGAACTGATTCAAAGTTTTTATCCTAATCAGAAAAACAAAAAACAACAAAAAAAAGGTTTTCATTTGTCAAAATAATACAAAATATAATTAGCCAAACTTTATTTTTACTAATGATCACTCAAGCATTTATATAGTGCTTTATGATAGTGTAAATGATCAGTTATACTTAACTAATTTAATTTTAAATTATTAAATAATTTGTTCAAATTTATGCGGCTAGTTAAAGTTGGAAGCCAAATTCAAGTCTTTTCATTTAACTCTAGAATGAAACCACAACTAAGACTACCTTGTGAGAAAACTTTCAATTTTAAAATGCTAACGGCGCTTTTAAAGTGCTTTGGTTAAGCAAAAAGTTGCTTCAATTCAATAATCCTGATATCCCTTCCAATCAGATAAAATAGTGATTAAAATATCTCTAAAAAAAATAAAATATCATTGATCAAGTTATCTCGGATGTTGATTTACTCATTCAAGTTAAGAGGTTTCTTTACTAGTCTTCATAAAATTTTACACGAAAATAAACACACCAACACAAGTTGACTTCAAAGTACAAACACTGTCCCTCACAAATTAAGATTTTTGAATAGGAGATATCATCTTGTCCAAGAGCTTAATTTTACAGATGTGGAAACTGAGACCCCCAAAATTAAATGAGTTGTCCAGGATTACACAAGTACCAAAAGAAATAGGATGCCAAATAAGTGTTTTTTTAATTAATAAATGTTTCCTTGGTATTACAATTTAAATTTGATTACCTAGGGTTAATAGTATTGAAAAGTAGTTTTGCTTTTTTATGTTTTTTTTATGTTCTTTTTATTGAAATGATAATAATATGTTATCATAGACAACAGACTATTAATTACTAAAAGCTTAAGGATGAAAAATAGAATGCACATTACCAGGAAGTACTAAGGAAAATGAATGTTTACTAATGCCTACTTTAAAGGTGTGTGCATGTGTGTAGCTAGGTGGCTCAGTGTGTGCATGTGTGTAGCTAGGTGGCTCAGTGATTAAAAACCAGGCCCAAAATCTGGTCTCTGCTACTTCCTAAGTGTATGACCCTAGACAAATCACTTAATTCTCATTGCCTAGGCCAGAGGTTGGCAACCTTTTTAGCCATGAGAGCCATAAACACCACGTTTTTAAAAATGTAATTTCGTGAGAGCTGTACAGTGCTCACAGTGTGCGCTCCTGTAACAGCGCCTGAAAAAAAATTGACTTTATGGCTCCTGCAGAAAGAGCCATATCTGGCCCTCAAAAGAGCCAGATATGGCTCGAGAGCCATACATTGCCGACCCCTGGCTTAGGCCTTACTGCTCTTTTGATTTGGAACTGATAATACAGATTCTAGGACATAAGGTAGAGGTTTTAAAAAAAAGATGTGGGGTTCAAAATCCTGTCTCTCATACTCAATGACTGGGCAACCCTTAAGCCTCCTGTTGCTTCCATCTGTAAAATGAAGTTAAATAATATCTGTTTTTAACTTCCTTATAAGGCTAATGAAAGAATCAAATTAAGTAATGAATGTGAAGTCTATTAAAAATAATGTAGATCTAAAGGTCAGTTACTTTTATTGATAAGGTATAAAAAATTGTTCAGAAATAAGAATTTGAGGTCACTAGTTTTTACTAAATTTTACAACTCATGTTTTTCCATGTAACTCAATACCTAGAAAGTTTTTGAAAGTAAAAATCTGATAAAAACAATCTTCTATTTGCTTCACTATACAGCCCACATGTAAAACTATTTAAAAAAAAAAGCAAAATATGAAATTAGGACTATATTCTATTTTAAATGTCTGTCTGTGCCCTAATACAAACGTTAAGCAATTAACTCTAACTTAATGACTTCAATAAATTTTATCTGATTTAACATGACCACTGACCTTATTGCCTCTTAATATATATTAGTGTCTCTCTTTCAGTTAACCATATGCAAAATAAGTAAAACTAAGAAAGAAGTATTTTCTATTATTTGGATTTGTGGGATGTGCTAAGTCTCATCAGAGTTAAATACTAAAGAATGTTTTCAGTAAAGAGGCAACATTGTGCATTAGAAAGAGCAGCATATCTGGAAACTGAAAACCTAGATAAAGGCTCAGCTCAGACCCTGTCTAGCTAGTCTGTAATAATGGACAAATTATTTAATCTTCACACTTTCTTCATCTAGAAAATTAGGGAATCAGCTAAGAGTCATTCATAAGTCTGTTAATTTTGTGACAAAACATGTCAGCTTTAAAATTCCTCAAATTATTTTAAGTTTTCTGCATTTGAACATAACCAAAGACTCAAAACAAATGGAATTGAGTTAGGAGGCTATGAAAAAAATTCATGTAAACTAATATGAATTTTAAAATTTTAGCCAAATTAGTTGATATTTTCCTCACTAGGGATAATACATAAAAAATATAACTTCAGTATATTAAGAGCTAACATTGCACTCATATTTAATTATCTAGAGTTCTAAGGAAGTTTACCTAAATGCTCCATGAAAAAAATTAATATTCATCAAGGAGGCTGGTTTTGAATTCCAGCTCAGCCACTTAATTAACTACCTATGTAACCTTGGGAAAGTAATATTTTTCCTCTGGGCTTGTTTTCTCATCTGTAAACAGAATAGATTGGACTAGATGGAACTCCATCAACTTTAAGTCTATGATCTCTAAATTCAGATAAAAGGACTGATCTTTAATTTTCCTTGTTAGCGATCATATGGTTTTTAGTATATTCACATGAATTGTTAAAACTTCTATTAGCTACTGATTTTTTTTAAGTCACTTGCATTTATAGTATATGAAGCTAAACTTAAAGAATTGAATTCTCATTAGTTACTAATTTATCCCACAGTGGGAACTGTTTCATTCTATTACTCAAGTATAAAATAACATATTGCAGTGGTAATTAGTTTTCATACTATAGTAACATTTTGGATTTGTAGAAGCTTGAATGCTCATAAAATACATATTTGTAAGATTCACAACTTACCCCATTTGTTGGGCAATTCTTTATGTAATGGCCAGGTTTACCACACCGGAAACAGGTGTAAGATGGAGGAGGTGGACCCAGAGGTTTCTTCATGTAACTGAAATTAAAAATAAGATATATAGACACAGAGGTATGTTCTCTCTCTCTCTTAAACACACACACATACATCCCCCCCACCCCCAAGTATTTTTTCCTTAAATACGAATAAAATCCCCACCCATTTTACTATTGCAAAGGATCAACTTAAGAACTTACTTGATCGGATCATATTCGTGGCCAGACTGTGACATCATTGCTTTAATTTTATCTTCTTCAGAAGCATTGGCTTCAGCCAGATTGGCAGTCTGTTTAACAGGTAATTATTTGACACACACATTAGAAACACATTTAAGTCCACACAGCCAAAGACAACACCACTCATCCAATCCTGTAAAGAGCAGCATCTAACTAAAGTTGCATCAAAAAAGCTACATATATACTCCTGAAGATGCTCTGGGGAGTTCCTTAAGCCATTACATGATGTTTGGGTGTCTGTTTACTTGAGAAATATTTCTTGGGGGGCACTCAAAACCTTAGGCCCTGTTTGTACTTTATAATAAGACTTGTGTATCTTCTCTAAAACTTATGACTGATGTTAAGGTGCAGAAAGAAAAAAACCCACTCTTTTGGATGTTCTTATCCTTAGATGAAGTCTTAAATTCCATGTTATGACTATAATTTATTGGATTATAACTTTAGTATCGAAATCTCAATATGTTATATTTGGAACTAGAAATTAATATTTAGATTATGATTATACATGGCTACAAGTTACAAGATAAGTGATTACTCATCATTTTAAGTCTAAAACTTATGTCGAACTACCTTTCAAATATTAGATACTTAATTTGGAAAAGATTTACCATTTTAATAATTAATTATACACTAGTCCAGATACAAGCAGGGTCTAAGGGAGTGACTCCTAATCATTTGAATCTTCAATTCAAGCATCTACTAGCATTCAGGTCAGCCATTCATTGGGTTTACCTTTTTACATTCATTCACAAAACAAGCAACCAGTTTCAATGTTTTATTGTCAATTTCATATACAATGCTTTTCTTAACATTAACATAGCTCAGAATGACATTAACATTTACAGAAAATTTGATTACAGATGTTTAACAACTAATTTGTTTGAACCCAAACATTAGTTTACAATGAAAAAAAAAAGAAAAATGAAAAAACAAAACAAAAATCCTCCCAAACTCCCCCCCCCCCTGCAAAAACATTAGTAGGAATAGACCAAAAACTCAAATATGGCATTTATAATACATAAGAATAAAACAGTAAACTGTTAAAGACATTGCCTCTATGCTAAACCACACCGCATTAAGAGGTTAAAGTAAGTAACAGTTTTAACCTGCTTTATGTTATGAAGTTATCTGAATGTTTATTCTTCAAAAACAATAACTTAAAAGATGTTCACTCTTAGGACAGTTTTCACATTTTTTGGGGAAAAAATGGACACAAGCTAAAACAAAACCAAGGACAGGGTAGGGACAGCACTAATGGAGAATCCATCTTTTCAGCTCATTTTTGTGTTAATTTGGTTTATTATGGTTTGCCAAAAGCATGTAAGATTGTGAAAATTCTTGACAGTCTGGGGGTTGGGGGGAGGAAGGGAACAGGAGAAGCTATAAGCTGGAGAACTTCTAGCTTTACCTTCAATGAACATCTGTCTACTCTGAAGTGAGTTTTACTTATTGAAAAGTTGGTAACTCTATTTGTCCAGTTCAGTCAAATCACTAGTGCTTTCCCAAACAAAAGGTACACATTATTGAGCAGAATATGCAAGCAATCTTATAGCAAAACATGGCATATACAACAGTTTCAAGAGGTAACATTTTGCCCATATGCCAAACATATACATTGGTATATTCCTATAAACAGTTATATACACTTACACAATTTACATAGTCTGTGTTCAAACAAATTAGGTTGTTTAACTTGTCTACTGCAGACAGACTACAAAAGTCTATAAATTGGAAAAAAAAACCCAAAGAAACCAAGCAACTGAAACATTCAAAATATTGGCCATCAGGTCAATTCAGAAATCCAAGAAATAATCATGTGATTGTCCATGTATTAAGGAAAAGCTTCTATTTTGGCTGTTTAAATAAGTCCACATAACATACAGCCAAACAGGAAATTCCTCCAGAACTTTGTTAGTTTCCAATGTAAAATTAAACAAAAATGCATGAGGAAAAAACTGCTAAATGTAGCTTCATGTGCTTCTTCTTTCTGTCTTGAAGATGAGCAATACTCCAACATTATGTTGAGGCTGATAAGGTACTCCCCTATCTTCCCAAAATTGGAACTACTCTTTACAGGATAGTAAAAAAATGAAGTACATTTTGTTCCAAATAAAATTAAGAATTTCCCCCCTTTGAAAAATTTCCACCAAATACAAAATAATTCATAATAAAATACAAGTGGGTTCAAGAATATATATATGTATATATACCTTTGTAAGCTGGGCCAGAGAAATAGACGCAGAAGAGTCATCAATCTGTTCATAAAAAATTAAACACACATTCAAGTTCCACACTGAAAACATCTGTAAGTGATAATTAAGCCCCTAATTTCTGTTTAAAAATCAAGTACTGGGCATTTTCTTAAGTTCTCTAAAGAGCATGTTTTTTCTACCATATGCCTTGTGAAGTTAAAGTGTATTTGATCCTATTTTATCCCTCTCATAAATGTGTCTATATATATCTATGCAGATATATATCATACACAAGATAATGTGAGGGTTTTAGTTACAGTAAAGAGAATGGGGATAGGAAAGACTATCAAATAGAAAGCTTATAATAAAAAAGTACGAGAAAAACTGCACACCTTTCAATCTCCTATCTTTAATTGATAATGTTCATGACTGATTGATTCACACTGTAAGTGCATACCTTCACACTGCCACAACTGACAGTTTTAAAATAAAAGGTAGTCTAAGAATCAGAACTGTTTTTTAATATTGTAAGATTGTTCCCATCTAAATGTCACTTATTGTGCATACATGTGCCTATTCTCCTGAAGAGTTTGACAATAGCTTCTTGCTTTAAAGAGGGGAGGGCAGGGAGAGAGAGAGAGAGAGAGAACAAAAAAGAAAAGCTATGTTAAAGGCAAAGATGCCAAATGAAATGTGGGGGTGGGTGGGGGAGGAAGGAAAAATAAGACATCCTGCAGAGGTGAGGAAAATAATCACCATGAGGCATGAACCTTTTCACCCTTGGAGGAAAGGCACTTTTAAGATTTTCACTGTCTCTAAGAAAGTCACCACTAGCCAAATGGAATTAAGGTGTACAACTGCTAGGAAATAAGGGACCCCTTTACCCTAATGTATTTTCAATTATTCAAGACCTTTAATATTCTACTACCTAAAATGAGATTTTTAGTACCAGGTAGGAGGAAACACATCTCCATGATGTATGCTAAAGTTAACTGTGATATGAACTCACTATAGAAATAAGAGCATGTATATAATGACCTGCTCATGTGTAAAATGTTATATGGGGGTAACTAAATTTTAGCCACAGAGATTAACTGATTTAAGATGTCAAAACAAAAACAAAAAACAAAACTAAGTTATTTGCCTAAAGCAAATATTCCAATGAGGAAATAGGAGAAAATAGTTCTTTGTTTAATGTCTTGCTTAGGCATTTTTCCAAAATATATGTTTGGACCTATTCCAACTCAATAGTTAAACTGATCAAAATCTAAAAAATTTGAACATCAGTTTTGGAGGAAATTTAAAGCATGGTACACTGTCAACCACCATCTATGTTAGTTTCTAAATGGGGAACTAATGAATAACTTTTTAAAAAGTGGTTCATATTGTCTCTGATTGGATCTAAGGTGGCAATATGATTCAAATTTTGTGCTAAATTTTGTGAATACTGACCTGATTTCCTTGGGAGGGAAGAGGGTTGTAAGGAATAATAATTTTCTTACCTCCAGAGGTTGTAAATAAAATGAGTGACTACTAATTGTAAGAATTAATTCCTTGGTGTATTTCCTACCCCCAATACATCAGAAGATATGGCTACCTTCTCCCTTTTATACCATATCTCACCTTCATTTTAGTTTCCATTTTAGCCTCCCATTGAACATTACTAGGCATATCAAACTGTCTTCTCAATGAATTAGATAGGTTCTGGTTTATATGAAAAGAAACCCAAATTATTAAACAGTGATTTATTTTAACTGAGGTGTTGTGACACCTAAGTAGACTGTAATCCACAAAAGCCAAATTTATCATAAATAAAGTACTTGGAACTTAAAAAAAAAATCCAACTTAATTTTCCACATATTTTCAAAGGTTCTAAAAGTGGAAAATGGCAATTAAAAAAAAGTTAGGAATTCACAAGTATTAGGTAATAATAAACCAGCAGCTACTGTCAAAGTATTTGAGTTAATGAAGACTATTGCTTAAAGTCCCCCCAAAAGTGACAATGATTCATGTTACAGACTCAGTCTTGCTTTATGTGTAAATTTCTGCTAAAATGAAAAGAACCCAACTTCTTTGCATCTAGTCAGTGGTCTTGATTCTGTGAGCAATTGTTTAAATCAGAGTATACACACCATTTTACTGGCTTTGTTCTCAATTTTCAAGTAATATAAAATTCATTTCTCATTGTTTAATATCAGCATATATAGACAGCAACTTTTCATATCAACATGGATGGATGACTAAACAAAATAAAGGCAATCTAGAAAGTTCTCTTAGAGAACTGATTAGATACCATATTTGTTTTCAACAACTAGATGGATAAATTCAGTCTATGATGTTTATGCCTTAAATTTTGTATGTGCCTTCCATCCATGTAATTCTTAAGTTTTATAAAGTTAGGCAGCAACTTTTTAATAGTTATGCCCAGTGAATACATACTTATCTACTCTCTCTACAGATGGTCGAAAATGGTTAAGTTTTAATGTCATAAAGTATACCCCAAGAATACAAATGGGGCTAAGAATTTAATAAAGACTCCATTTTAGGTCACTTTTACCTATGTTAAACGGCTATTCCTTAAAGAATGATTCTTTTTATAAAACAAATGAAAACCTAAAAATTAGCTCAAAATAAACTATTACTTAAAAGTGTAATACAGACATGCCAGGGAACACACGAGGCTAAAAGAATGTTAACTTTATTTATGAACATGTGATTTTGTGTTTATACACATGCTAGTAAACAAAAAAAGGAAAAGAATTCTGTTTTCAAGAAATAAAAGTTTCATCTGAATTAGTTCATTTACTGTAAATGTGGTTTATACAAATGCATTACATTAACTACTACAGTCACCAGGACAGTTAGGCTAATTTGTGCTAGCATTTGGATACACACTGATGCATTAAAATCAATTTTAAACCAATCACCAGCAAAAACAGAAATTTGGACAGTTTTACAGATTTATGCTTCAAAATAAAAAAACCAAAAAAAGAAAAGAAAAAAAAAAGAACCCTGAATATAGGAATTGTGAGCTTAGAATCAGTATTTTTAGTTCAATGAGAACTAAAGGCTATATTCTTTATAGAATACAAGCCCAAAGCTCATAAACCTTTAAAATATGAGAACCAAGGATATATATAGGGTTAGTGTAATGACTCATACACCATTCTAGATGAAGATCAATAAATAGTTCTTAAAATGATAAAATAAAAGAGCAAGGAACTTGGATTCTGTATGGAGTTTGAGAAGTAGAACATCTAGAGAACCATTTACTATAGCCTTGTGTTTTGAATCAGATCAAGTTACTTTTTACAACTAAAAGAATATTGCTGCCTTTTACCCAAGCTGTTGTCAAACTGGTGGTATAACCTGTGCAGCTGACCTAAAAAAATGTTAACCAGGTTAAGAAAAACCACTGCTGACAAAATTACTACAGCTGGGGGTCCATCTACAGTTATATAGCACCTTAATGACTTAATGCCTCCAAATCCTTCCCCCCCCCCAATCCCCATCAAAAAGAGGGACTGATTTTAAAAATCGGAATATTTAAGTCTACTTGCTTACTTCAGTGGAAGATCCAAATAATAAAAACTTCAGAAAACTACTTTGCATACCCAGTTAAACCAACACCTCTTTGTACTAGGGGCACAATTTCAAGGTTTATTTCATAGCACAGTTTTAAACAAAGAAAAAGAGCTCATATTCCAAATGCAGAAGATAAATAATTTAACTGCATCAAAATGCTCCTGGAGAGCTCTTTGCATGAGTGTTTAAATTTTAGGTTAGGAAGAAACATCAAACTTTTAACAATATAATAAAACTTCACAGAAGTTTCTATAGCATTTTTCAAGCCATTTGGCAGGCAGAAAAAAAAAATCTAACAAAAACTAAGTGATACAACGTGAAAATGGCAAGGTATACACTCCAAACATTTTTTATTGCAAAAAACAAGAAGCACACAACAACCTATACATACATACAAAATACTAACTATAGACAGACAGATGTAGAACATGGCATCATGTTCATTAGTGCAAACCTTAAACCTACAGGATCTAAAAAGGATCATACATTATCTGTACAACACAGAGTCATACAGGAAGTCTATCATATTCAATATGAAATACAGTGCTTTTCCTGGCACAAGTTATCAGTTTCTACAATAGAAGTGTGCAAGTTGTGGTATAAATATAATATTCAACTAAACTGTAATCAAATACATTGTATTTACAAGATGTACTGCAGTGGGAAAAATGAAAAGTTCTAAAACGGATTCACATTTCACTGCTACATTAAATGTTTTAAAGTTAAATGCAATGTGTAGAAAAAGTGTGAGATTGTGTTTTTACATACTGCTTTTGAGGTTCCACTCACTGGTTCAGTTCGACTTCTAAAAAACAAAACAAGCCCTGTTAGAATATCCAATAGATTTTCTTTCCCAGTGTTAAAATATTTCTTGAACATCTGTGCTGATGAGTCTTATTATATATCTAATATTGCACATACATAAAAATATAGTTCCTTTTGATACTATGAATAACACCCACTTATTAATTTTAGTAGTAACAAATATACTATCTAATTTGATTAGATGTCTTCAACCTTTGTGAAATTAAGGTATGAATTAAATGTAAAAAAAAAAAAAGTCTTGCTCTGGAATTATAATACAGTTGTACCTTGCTTTTATTGTTTAATATCTTATTCCTAGAAGATTAATACTATTTTAAAAGCAGAGCTTGAATTTAGAATAAGGAAGTCTTGTTTGACACTTTTCTAAGTGAGTTTTGATTTTTTCCCCCTTTCTTTCTTTTTTAAAGCAGGGCACATCTGTAGTTAAGATTTAGGTTTTGAGTCCCTGAGGAACTGCTATGCTGCAGATAGTCTTAAAATTGGCAACAAGCATTAAGGCCTACACTTGTTTTCCTGTTTAATTTCCCAAACCAGTGACAAAGGATTAAATGATAAGTTTTTAAACAAATTAAGCTAAAATTCCCATCTAGAAATGATAGCATATACAGTTGGACAAAGTATTTCAGTTAAAAAGAATGAGTAAAATGTGCTTTACTGAGAACACTGGAAGAGAGATCAAGAGTATGCATAAGCCCAAGCAGAAATTCCTTTAAAGAAGCCCACACACCAGGGGGTATTACTAAACATACACCTTACATGGTCATCTTATTTTAAAATTTAAGCTATGTTCACTATAAAGTAGTGTTAGAATATCACCTGAAAGGAGTTTCTAGGATTGTGCGCGATTTGGAAGTCCTGTGACAAAAGAAAGTTTTCATTTTCCAATATTTGCTTAACAAAAAAATTCAGAAGCATTTTTACAGATTTTAGAATTTTTACTACAAATGAAATCTTATGTGCCATAAAAGTTGTTTTGTATGTTATGTGTAGTAAACTGACATGCAAGTTGCAAGTCTCATTGTTAAAGGCAACTGCTTATTTGCCATGTACCTCCTAAAAATTTCCCTGAGGTTTGGTGGTAGATTGCATTATTTATTTGGAAACAATGTTCACTATTCTAGGAGAGGAAAAAAAAAATCACAAACCAAATCCTGAAAGTCATTTATACCATGTATTATAGTACAATGATTAACTTTCTACTTGTAATTTCTTAAAAATGCAAGTTTTGCCATCAAGAAAGATCAAGTTAGATAATGTCTATTTGGCATTTGGTAAGCTTTAAATCACTAACTATGTGTCAGCTTATTTTTAAGTACTAGTCTAATGTACAATGCTAAATCCTAAAGACCTTTGGAATGTGTCTCGTTTGGTTGCTATGAATACAAGATAGTGTTGTGTCTTTTATACTAAAATGATCCCCAAATGTGAAAGACCTGGACCTAACCTTTTAAGAATATTTCCTAGGAAATATTTACTTATGAGTTAAAACTCCAAAAATGTTTTTATTTGCCTTGTCTTACTCTTGCTCATCAGTGACTTATTCCAGAATTTTCAAGTTTGACTGGGTTTATTTCACTGAAACATTTTGGTCAACAATTAAAAACAAAACCATCACTCAACTCTCAAAGTGGAAACAAATCTCTGTCAGTCGTGTAATTCTGATTCCTTTCTAGGTCATTATCATTCTGCTGCCAGTTATGCAAACAGCACCAAATTACTCAATGCCTATTCTGCTCTCTCCTGTGAATTTTTAAAATTCTAGATTGTTCCCAATTTTTATTCCATCTAACTAGAGCCCTTACTGGTATGGGGAGTAAGGAATGAAACAAATGCTTGGGACTGGTAGAAAGTTATATAGCTTAAATACTCTTGATGCCGATACAATAATTACCAGCATAAATCTCTTGAATTTTTCCATATTATAAGGAAAATCCCACTTTTTAACTGTGAAAGTAGAAACATGCAGCTATAAAATATTAAGCCTATGATTTGGATGAGTCTCTTAGCCCAAAGACAGTTATTAATCAATAGTGGGGGAAAAAGGAGTTAGAGGGTAAATGAGACACAGCAAAATGGATGTGAATGAGGAAAAGACAATTTTAATTAGGGAACTGAAAAAAAATCCTTCTTAAATATAAAACAGTAATCTTTACAGTGTTTGGACAACATTTCCTTATAGTCTAGTTATTAAATACTAATTAAGACAGAAAAGGCAATTTAATAAAGGGAGGGGCACCAAAAGAAACTAGTACTGACTAATGATCTGTTTAGTAATGGGACAGTTGAGAGGAAAAGAACCCAAAATCTGAATTTAACTTTTGGTATGCTCTCTCTCAACCTCATAACACCACTAAAATATTTTATATGTAAGCATACAAGATTTGATAAATACTTACATAACATATGTCTTGCTCGTAGATTTAACACCTCCAATAGGAATTCTTCTTACAATAACCGATGAATTCTTGGGAATCAGGGCATTGTCATCTGTGTATTCTGCAAACAAGAAGTAATTTTTTAAAAAATCCATTTTTTGATTTTGAAATTGATATATCATGGCCCATTCAGCCAAAAAAATAAAAAGAAAATATTCTCATTATTCAAAAGTTTAAAAATTTGATTTACTTGCTATAAATGAAGGAGGAAAATCATTTTAGAAGTCTTAAAATATTGAGACTAGATATGGTGGTATACACTTGTAATTCTTTACTAGGATGGCTGAGACTGGTAGATCATTTGAATTCAAGAGTTCTGGGCTACCTGAGCCATTAGGCTGCAGGAGGAAGGGAAGCAGAGTTGTCAAAGTTTCTATGCTGATTAAATAGGAATCAATCTGTGATCTGCTGCTGGCCAATCTACTTTTAGCCTGGTGAAGAGACCCACTTCCTCTCCCTCTAAATCTTCTTAGATTGTGTCAACTGACTCCAGTGAAACATGAATTTAAGGAATTGAAGGTTACTTATCTGTGTCAACAAAGTTCTTTTGCATTTTAACTACCTTGTATGCCAAAGTCTGCAAAAGTACTTCATATACACATGTTTGTATATACACATCTATATTCATGCCCTATATACTAAGAAACCCCTACATCAAGGACAATTGTCAACTTTTCTTTCTTGACTGGCAGTTCCACACATGTGGTAATCAAGATCTGCATCTGACCAAGGTAATTCATACCCCAATTTCTAATACCAGATTATTAGTATTATATACAGTGAGGTTTCTGAAACATGTAATTTACAAAAGAAAACTGTGTCCATCTTTCTAACCACCATAAAGTGTTATGACATCTAAAAATTTAATGATTGATACTCGAACCTTGAAACATTTTGTTATTTTTCTAGTTTAAAAAATTAAGATGCTTTTCAATCAAGTCAATACACAGATTTTAAAATCTAAAAATTGGATAAGCAGGACATTACATATCCAAATGATGTGCTTCTTCTATGGGTTATTTTAGGTCTTATTTGTCCTACTCGATGAATTAGAGATAGGCTATAATGAAAGAAAAGATTTGATGAAGAAGGAGGTGTGTGTATATACACACACCTCCTTCTTCATCAAATCTTTTCTTTCATTATAGCCTATCTCTAATTCATCGAGTAGGACAAATAAGACCTAAAATAACCCATAGAAGAAGCACATCATTTGGATATGTAATGTCCTGCTTATCCAATTTTTAGATTTTAAAATCTGTGTATTGACTTGATTGAAAAGCATCTTAATTTTTTAAACTAGAAAAATAACAAAATGTTTCAAGGTTCGAGTATCAATCATTAAATTTTTAGATGTCATAACACTTTATGGTGGTTAGAAAGATGGACACAGTTTTCTTTTGTAAATTACATGTTTCAGAAACCTCACTGTATATAATACTAATAATCTGGTATTAGAAATTGGGGTATGAATTACCTTGGTCAGATGCAGATCTTGATTACCACATGTGTGGAACTGCCANTAAAAAATATATATATATATAAAGCAATTTCTAAACCAAATTTCAGGACATTGATCCCATACTTCCCCTTAATCAATGATCAACTCAACTAATATTTTTAGTTCCTATTACATGCAAAATGTGCCAAGATCTAAATAAATTAAATATCCTCCTAATGTGCCAGGAATTAAATAAAAGAAAATAAAGTGCTATTGTCCTCAAGGAAAATAATTATGCTCTACTACTTTAAAAAAAAAAAGGGGGGGTTTAAGTGAGTGTTGAGAGGTTTAATCAATCAATTTTTTGGACTTTTTTTCTTTCGCGAAATCAATTAATTCCATTATGTTACTAATTTCTGTTCAGTAATAGTAGAGGCTGAATAACGGATATTTGAACTTGTGTACCATATTAGCCTGCCACGAATACATAGTTCTAATCTGAGAAAGCATGCCACCTTCCATAATTATTAAGGATTAGTAACTTATTTCAATGTTTAGGCAATGCTTAAACACAAAATTAAGAATGTTTAGGAAAATAAGACTAAATTTTAAGCAAATCTTTGAGTCTCAATTTTAAAGTTGAGGTAATTAAGCCTAGCCCATTATGAATATTTGTCTTTACTTCTAAGATTCCAAAAACTGGCATATATTCACAAGTATTTAAAGTACTTAACAGAGAAGCCTGAGGCAGGGTCAGAAAGTGATTGGCAAAAAATGATCAAGGGGCAGCTGCTAGGTGTCTCTGTGGATAGAAACCCAGCTCTGGAATTGGGAGGAATTTGGTTCAAATCTGGCCTCAGATATTTCCTAGCTGTATGACACTGGGCAAGTCACTTGGCCCCAATTGCCTTTGCCCCTTAAGAGTTACTAGGACAGAAAATAAGGTTTATTTAAAAAATGAACAAACCACAAAACAAACTGATCAAGTCACTGGCACTTTAAACAAAGGATTTGGGGCTAATATCTGAGATAAAGTTCAACAGTGCTTCACCAAAAACTTTAGTTGGCCACACAATTAACTCTAGTTACCTCTGCTCCATACTTTCTAATTCTGTTGAGGGCAGAAATTTTGCAGGCGGTAAACCTAAGGTTTGGGCTACAGAAATGCTTGTAAAAAATCATTGTCACAATAACTTTTTTTTTTGGTAGGGATGGAAAATTCTTTCTTGAAGAGCAGAGAACTAAATATCTAAGGCCTCTTCCAATATTCTATGAATGTCTCCCTCATTCTCAGTTGTTCTCTTAATTGAAGTTCAACTTAAAAGTATAAATTTGAGGTATGGGGGGCAGGCAGCTGGGTAGCTCAGTGGATTGAGAGCCAGGCCTAGAGACGGAGGTCCTAGGTTCAAATTTGACCTCAGACACTTCCCAGCTGTGTGACCCTGGGCAAGTCACTTGACCCCCATTGCCTACCCTTACCCCTCTTCTGCCTTGGAGCCAGTATTGACTCCAAGACTGAAGGTAAGGGTTGAAAAAAAAATTTGAGGCATGGTTTTATGTAATAGACTTAAGCAAATATACACCAAAATTAAATATCCAATTGTGGGAATGTCTGAATTAACAGGACTTCAAAGATTTGATGATACACACAAAAAAAATCTTTCAACATTTCATATCTATTCTGTGCTTATAACTAAGAGATTGTATGAAACCAATCAATTAAAAAACTACTAAAATTGAGTCTTGTTTTAGATTTAGGAAAAAAAGTGGAATTTTATTTAAGCAATCAGGCTTCCTTGAGGAGAGAAACATTTTTAAAAGAATTTCAAGAGTATAGAACATATACCACTTTTTTCTCCAAGGGGGGAAAAAAAGAAAAGCAAAATTTTCAAATGTGCCCAAATCCATTTGTTTATATCTTATGCATTTCACTTCCTTCTCCCCCAGAGCACCTGGATTCTCAAAATAATTTTGTTTTGATTCTAAGTTATTCCACAGGAAGCATTATTACCTTGGTCAAGTCATCACCCTTATGTTTGCCTCAATTTCCTCATTTGCAAGACATGGGCCCTAGTCTACATGGACTTTTAAAGATCCTTTATAGTTTGTTTTTATAATCGTCTTCCAGAAATATGGTAGCTTTTGAAGCTCCTGAATATATTTAAATGTCTCAAAACAAAAAAGTATCCCCTTCCAAGTACTACTCCCTCATAAACTAACGTAAACAATATTTTAATTTGCACATTTGTCATTCACTGGATGATAGGTTCCATAATTCTGACACTGCCTTGAACACATGACTGTAGTGTTGAAATTAGGCAACAACATAATAAAAAAAAATTATGGTAAACATCTTAAAAGCATTGTTTGTATTGCTGGCTCAAAAGTTTCATTTGAAAGCTATCTCATACCCATTTATTGACAATAGAATGAAAAAAAGAACAGTGAACCCTAGTTTTTCTGTTTGCCTAATGAATCTGGCAAATAGATAAACCCTTTAAAGAAGAAATCTTCAAGATAGAGGAGAGCTCTCTATCCCATGAAGAGTTTAAAACAGAAATTTAAGTTGTTCGCAGGATATTCTCTCCTATGTGATTCTGATCCATCTCTGACTTTGGGAAAAGCTGCCTAAGTCAAAGTAGAAACTTCTTAGAGTTGGTGAATTTCTTAAAAATTATTTTTGAGTAACTGGTTTTTAATGTAATTGGTTTTCTTTGCAATACAATGTATTTTATTCATTTGAAAATATTATTCTGAAAAGAGGTCCATGACAAAAAAAGATAATGGGCCTCTCAGTTTTATTTGTAAAATGGGGATTAGAAATACCTTTATATAACTGTTGTGAGGAAAGTAACTTGCAAACCTTAAAATGCAAGTTATTAGGAACTATTTACAAAGCCAAATAATATTTTTAAAAAATGTTTTGGAAGACCAATCAGGCAGTTAGATGGCTCAGTGGATAGTGCTAGGTTTGGACTCAGGAAGACCTGAATTTAAATGTGAACAAACACTAACTGTATGACTCTGGGCAAGTCACTTAACCCATTTGCCTTAATTCATTGAAAAAAGAAATGGCAAACCACTTCAGTATCTTTGCAAAGAAAACCTCATAGAAAGTATAAACCACTTCAGTATCTTTGCAAAGAAAACCTCATAGAAAGTATAGTCCACAGAGTCAAGAAGAGTCAGAAATGAATGAACAACAAAGACTAATTGGGCATCTAGTCTGCTGGACAACATTAATTGCTTCAATTATGTGCTATTTTCAATGCTACCTCGAAGTGTTGCTTGCACACATACACCTTTTTAAAAAATCTACTAAAAATATTCAAATTTGTGATGTACCCAATAATCTTTTGAGTACTAGCAAATTAGAAAACCAGTATAAATCCACTGTGCAACGTAGCTTTATCTTGCTTGGTTTTCATCTAAACCAGAAATATATTTTACATATAATGTGTTTTAAAAATTGAAGTGCTGGGGGGCAGCTGGGTAGCTTAGTGGATTGAGAGCCAGGTCTAGAGATGAGAGGTCCTAGGTTCAAATCTGACCTCAGACACTTCCCAGCTGTGTGACCCTGGGCAAGTCACTTGACCCCCCCACTGCCTACCCTTACCACTCTTCTGCCTTGGAGCCAATACATAGTATTGACTCCAAGACAGATGGTAAGGATTTTTAAAAACTAAAAATAAAAATTGAAGTGCCAAACAAGTAGGGCACACTTCTGTTTTTACACACACACACACACACACACACACACACACACACACACACGCAAAAGAATGCACAGGAAATGGTTTGAACAATTTAAACAGATTAAGTGCTTTAGAAAAACCCTCTTCATACCCAAATATCACTCCTCACTTATTTAACAGGGTCTCCAAAGAATATTTAGCAATAGCACTAGCTTAGGTGAATTACTTCTTAGAAATACATTTAAAAATATTACTTAGAAAAATTTAAAACTACAGCAAAACATCCATCCTTAGATGCATATAAAATATAGCAAACTAGGGAGGAGGTGTCTTACTGTAATCCAGTTTAACTTCAAAGCAAAGTTGGTATGAATTTTGAATGAATGACTACTATCCTAATGGATTCTCTACATTAAAAATTATACATTTTAGTTTTGAAACCTGTGTTGGCTGTTCCAGTTAAATTCTGCATTAGCACTAAAGAACTTGAGGCGAGATGTTATTAGTGTACTGGTTTTTCAGAAAGTCAATATTCAGAACCTAACTAGAGTTTCAAAATTTAGTGGCACAATTCTCATTTCACTAATTCTTTTTCTTTAATTTGGTTCATAAAAATAGTCATAATTTATCAAATGCCTTATATATTATCTTCTTTATAAGTGAATACTAATTTAAGTATGCTATGTCCAAATGTATTATTTTTTTCCAATGAAAAATACTCAGAGATGTCCTGTTAAAGCTTCAAGAAATAACAAAACTTAAAAAGTTCTCAAGGGCTATTTGCAAATTCTAAGATAACAAACCACTTTCAGATTCTCATTTACTTCCTTTAGTATTCCAAAATGATTGCTAGAATAAAGATTTTGGATCTGTGAGCTTTATCTGTATCTAGTATCCAAAATAAAATGGGAATTTATATCCACAGTGACTGCCACATAGGAGGTATTGCTTAATGCTTGTTGACTTCTAATTCAGTGAAAGAATCACAATTTTAAGGGCTTCCAAAATTTTGCCATAAATCTCCATACAACTGGTTAACACCAGTATTATGATGGAAGATATAACTCCTTTCCTTTCCCTACTGAATACTCCAAATCATGCTGAATATGACGACTGATATTATGAACTGCAATCGTAAAGCAAGCAAAAAGTGAAACAGTATTTCTTCTAAATAGAGAATGAAAGCACTTATGTCTCTGAAATAAGTTCTAAAACCTTCAGATTATAGTACTGTAATGTGATCCTGACAAAATAAAATTGTCATTGGTCATGATGTTTAAAAAAAACAAAACCAACAACCCCAAAACTCCAGCCAGTAAAGCTGTGTTCTAAGAAAACTCGAGGATGGCACTAGATTGGACCCTGCCATTAAGATAACATAAGAGATATTTTAACTGGCAATATTTCTCAGAACAACATTATTTAAAACTAACTCAAAAAATTTATTTTCAGCACTTCTACCCAGATGATCTCACAGAAGAGGTTATGCAGAACTTGCAAGAACTCAACATCTGAAATGCTTTTAACTACAAAGAAACTCAACTCCCTTTAAAAAAAAATCTTTCACCACACTAAATGTGATTTTAAAACAAAACAATTTCAAACTCCTTTGAATCTGACAGAACCCTTTACCTTTAAGTTAAAGATAATTTTAAAATTTTCAATTGTCCATTCAAGTTAAAGCTTTCAAAAAGAAAGCTTTCCTTTATCTGTGCCAATATGGAAGCTCCTGACTTCTTTGCAGCATGTCCAAAAATCACTAAAAGACATTTAACTCTACTGGGTATTAATTTCAAAATCAGCACTCAAAATTCTAATTATTAAATTTTAAGAAGAACTTTACAAAAAGTAGAACCTCACTACTGTCACTGATTAAGGACTCTCTAAATGCGGAACATTTCCAATTCCAAAACTAAAGAATGGGTAGAGGAAATCCCTAAAAGTCGGGTAAAAAGGAGGACCTTCACCTTAGTATAGGATTATTCTGAGGATAATGGGGGAGGGGGAAATTATAAAGGCAGCTAAAAAAACCAAACAAAATTTGAGGAACCTATATCCTTTTACAAGACTCGTTATTAAAAGCAGTTTTCACCAAGATAAAGGTCTTTTTCCCCTTTCTCTCCACTTTGTGCAAGTGTTAATACGGAGCCAAATGGCCAAGGGGTGGCAGATAGCCTAAAACTGCAAGATCCCCAATGCCACAAGTTGTATAACTTGACAAGAACTAGCCTATCATTCATTTATTTCAGTTAATCTACAAAGAAAGGGGAAATGAGATCCAGGATTGGATTAAACACCTCACATTTTCAAGTCATATTTTATTTTAAGTTTTTTTCTAAGAGTCTAAGGCTCCAAAAATTTTCACAACGAACACACACCCTCTGCAAAGCAAAATTATAGGAACAGTTCCCTCACCGAATCAGAAAAAAAAAACAACAAAAAAAACTGGGTGCCTGCGGGGCGCATACCTTCTTTCGTTTGTGCATTGGTGATCTGTAGATCGCAGTCAGCAGCCTTGAGTTTCTCTCTCCCCATGATTTGCTTCTTCAAATCACACAGGGAGATGTGAAGTCCATCAAAGGTAACGGTATCATAGTTGAGTTTGGAGGAAAATTTATAATGCACACAGGACATGGTGCCAAAAGTTCCCTAAGGCTCAGCGATGAGACGTGACACTCTGAATTATATGTATATTTATAAACTTAAGAGATATGTACACACACAAAAACACTCAGAAACTGAGGGAACCTTAGGCCTTATTGCCCCCCCGACCCCACGAATGGGGTTCTGAACCAAGAACCCCCCCCAATACTCAAATCACTTCATGGGTAGATGGGAACGGGAGGGTATGGGGGAAGGGAATTTGGAGGTAGGGACTGGGTAGGGAGGAAGGAGAAGAGGGTAAGGAGAAGGTAGGGATCCAACGGGTATAAGCCGTACAATGTCACCCAGCGGGGCCCCCCTCGCTCATGCTAAGGGATTGCAGGAGACAGGCAAGCGGGCGGCGCAATCAGCAGCAGTCCAGGGAAACAGTTCGAGTCCCCCCAGAGGGATCAGGGGTCCATCGCGCCGCCACCTCCCCTCTGTCTCTTTCCGGCAACGAGGGCGACCCCAGGCCCCGGGAGGAGGGGAGGACGGGGCAGAGTCCGCCAAGGCCACAGGCCTCCTGTTTGCCTGCCTGTCTGTCTGTCTCCTCCTGGGGCGGCCGCCTGGCCGAGCTCGGCTCCCGGCGACTGCAGCTTTCTTCCCGATCGGCGTCAGCTCCCGGGCCCGGGCCCCCGCCCCGGCCCCCTTCCCCCCTCCTCCTCCTCCCTGTACACGGAGTCCCGCTGGGAGGAGACACGAGCACCCCGCAAACCTAGGGGAGGCGGGACAGAGAGGGCTCCCTGACGGGGGTCGCCGCCGCCGCCTCCGGCTCCTTCTCCCCCTCGGCCGCGGAGACCGCCGCCGCCTCCTCACAGACAAAGCTGGGACTAGGCCGCACTAGGCCCGGGGCCTCGCCTCACCCCAGCCCCGAGCCAGCACAGGGACGCTGTGCGGGCCCCCGGCCGCCGCGGCCACCTTCCTCCTCTTCCTCTTCCGCTTCCCTGGGCCGGGAACGCCAGAAACCTCGGGCTCCAAAATCGACGATGGCGACGTCTCCTTCTTCAGCCGGTTAGCCCTTCAGCAGCGACAAGTCCGGCCAGTCACTATGGCGGCCGCGGCTATACTCAGCCAGAGCGCCCCAGTGCGGGGTCTCTTAAGCAGGGGCTGCACGGGCTCCGCGCGGAAGGCGGGGACACGGAAAGGGGGCGGAGCCTCGGCGCGTCACAAAGCTCGCTGTCCCTTGCCACGTGACCCGGCGCATTATGACAAGCTAGGGCAGAACCTGTTTGGAAAAAGGAAGAGACCATATGACTTGGAGTGGGGTGGGAAAGCGGGAAGGGGGTGTGGCTTATTGGAGGTGAAGAAGGGTGAGGTGGGGAGAAGTGAAAGAAAGAGACATTCATTGGTGAAGAGAAACAAAACCGAAGGGTCTTCTAGCGGCCACCCCACTCCGAAACGACTGACCGCATTTACGGCTGCGCAACCAACCAACAAACGTTCAGTGGTTCCCGACTCTTCCTCACACCATGGCCTATACTGTCCGTGAGATTTTCTTGGCAAAGATATTGGAGTGGTTTGCCATTTCCTTCTACCCTGGATTAAGGCAAACAGCGGCTAAATGACTAGTCCAGAGTCACACAGTGAGTGTCATAGGTCAAATTTGAACTCGGGTCTTTTAAGACTTCACGCTCAGGCACTCTAGCCGAACCACCTAGCTGCATCCTATTTAAGTGCTTATTGGGTGTAGTTCGGAGTTAGAAAAAGTGAAAAACACTTCTCTTTCAAGAAGTGTGCAGTCTATGTAATATTTTTTGGAGTCAGGAAGACCTGAATTCAAATGTAATCTGAGACACTGTGTGACCCTGGGCAAGTCGACCTCAATTTCCTTTTCTGTAAAATGGGTATAATAATATCATCCACCTCCTAGGGTTGTTTTGAGCATAGGAGAAGATTATTTTTGAAAAGCTTCAATGTTTTACAAATATCTCATTTTATCCTCACAATAACCTTGGAAGTAGATGCTATTATTCCCATTTTACAAGATGAGGAAACTGAGGCTGACAGGTTAAATGACTTTGCTTGAGGTCACACAGTACTGCTTAGTTTACACTTCGTTCTGATAGATTCAAACAAAAAGTATTCTCACTTCTAAAAGTACCAGAGCCAACTACCTTTAAACTAGGTTTGTAACCTTTTAACCTTGGCTCTGTTCTCATTGAATCCATAAAATCTAACCATTGACAAATCTTGTCACTTCTACCTCAACAATGTTTCTCATGTTAGCCTCTTCTTGAGTAATTGCAGCAAAGAAATAGAGTCAAGAATGGCTCTCAGCTTGTAGATGTGGGTTACTAAAAGAATGGAAGTACTTTTTATGAAAATAAGGATGTTTAGGGACAGTTAGGTGATAGAGAGTAGATAGGGAGGAGCCAAACCTGGAGTCAGGAGATCTTAGGTTCAAATCTGGCTGAGGATGCTTCCTAGCTGTGTGATGTTGGCTAAGTCACTTAACCCCCATTTCCTAACCCTTACCAATTTTCTGCCTTGGAACTGATAGTAGTATTAATTCTAAAATAGAAGACAAGGGTTTAAAAAAAAAAAATTGGGACGTTTAGAGAAGGGGCACTTTGATCATGCTGAGGTTCAGAAGGAATTGGAACATCTAGATAGAGATGGCCAGCAGGGAGCTGGTACGGATTTGGAGTTCATAAGAAATGGAGCCTGAGTATGCAATTTTTTTGGAATCTTGTATATAGAGATAATAGTTGAACTCATGGGAGTGGATACAATGAGTAAAAGAATGTAGAAAAAAAAAAGAGGACTAAAGACATGCTTATAGTGCAAAAGATAAATGATGATCATGATGATCTAGCTAAGAAGGCTGAGAAAATTTGGTCAGACAGGTAGAAAGAAAAACAGGAGGGAATAATGCCACGGAAGACAGGGAAGTAGAAAGTACACGGGAGAAGAGTTGGTCCACATTATCAAAAGCTACAGAGACTTAAGGAGGCTAAGAGCTGAGAAAAAAACCCATTGGCTTTAGTAGTTAAGAGATTGTTAGTAAGTTTGGAGAGAAATTTCAATCAGTGGTGGGGGCAGAAGCACAATACAAAGGGGTTTAAAATGAGATTGAAGTAGGGATAATAAATGTAGATGATATTTTAGAAGGAATCTAACTGTTAAAGGGATAAATGATATAATAGTTTGAGGTGATAGTAGGGTCTACTTAGGGATTAAAAAAAATCCTTACCTTCCATCATAGAATCAATACTAAGTATTGGTTCCAAGACAGAAGAGAGGTGAGAACTAGGCAATGGGGGTTAAGTGACTTGTCCAGGTTCACACAGCCAAGAAGCGTCAGAAACCAGATTTGAATTAGGAACTTTCTATCTCCAGGCCTGACCATCCACGGAGCCACCTAGCTTCCCTTACTTAGGAGTTCTTTAAAAAGGAAAAAGATACAAGAGAGTTGATAACTTTTATAACCAGGAGTGTATAGATTACTGATTAAGATTACTGATGAGAGGGAATTATCAAAAGTATAAACTTTCAGAAGACACAAGTAGAGCACTTGACCTTGGCAAGAAGGAGGGACACCTCTTTCTCATAGGCTGTAATAAAAGAGGAGGGAATGGGGGGAAATAGAGAGGAATTCTGAGAGCACAGAAAAAAAAGAGAGCTCATAGCAGATGACCATGATTTCTTCAATCAAATAGATGGCAAGATTCTTTGCTAAAAGGTACTAGGCTGGAGATAGAGGAGATGATTTGGAATATCAACTAAATGTGATAGGGAAAAATAAAAGGCTTTCCCTGCCAAAGTGAAGGCTCAGTTGAGATTACATAATATAGACTTTATATTACATAATAATAGACCTTTCTTCAGTTCTTCTAGCAGAACTCTAGCATGATTTTGGGTGGATAGGTTGTTGCACAATCCATGTTTTGTATTTGGCAGGGAATAAACTGGTCAATTGTTGAGTCAAGGCAGTAAATGAAGAGAATGAGGCCAGAGCAGAAATGATAGAATGGGAGTAAAGAGTAAGAATGACCTAGAGCAGGGGTCGGCAAGGTATGGCTCTTTCTGCAGGAGCCATAAAGTCAATTTTTTTTCAGGTACTGTTACAGGAGCACATACTGTTATAGGAGTGCACACTGTGAGTACTGTATGGCTCTCACGAAATTACATTTTAAAAAATGTGGCGTTTATGGCTCTCACCGCCAAAAAGGTTGCCGACCCCTGACCTAGAAATTAGTAGGTGAACATAACAAGAATTTGCCAGCCTTTGGTCCTTGCCAGCAATTGCTTAGACCTGTGATTCTATTGGTATAGGGAATTCTCAGGGAGGAAACTCCTTAGTCTAAGGCTACTTAGCAAATTATAATGTTTAGGAGGCAACTAGGTAGCACAATGGATAGAGCACCAGGACCAGTTGAAATCTGATCTAAGTAACTTCCTAGCTGTGTGACCCTGGGCAAGTCACATAACCCCCATTGTCTAGCCCTTGCCACTCTTCTGGCTTAGAATTAATACTAAGACACAAAGGCATGGGTTAAAAAAATTATAATGCTTAACAGAGTTGCTTGAGATATTGAGAGGTTTAATGACTTGTCTGGGGTGACTCAGCTTATAGATGCCAGAGATGAGACTTGACCCCAGGTCTTCTTGACTCTGAGGCTGGCTCTGCATCTACTATGCCACACATACTGACATTATCTTAGAACCCAAGGTTATCCATGCCACAATGAGTCACTGGTCTAGGATTTTTGAGGAGGCTTCTCTCGATTCCAAAACTAGAGAAAAGTTGTGGGTCTGTGGCCCTGAAAAGGGAGAAAAATGGCTTTAAAAAAAAACTAAATCCTACAAAACTAAAAAACACAGGGCAACTGAGTGGTTCAGTGGATAGAACCAGACCTAGAGATGGGAAGACCTGAATTCAAATGTGACCTCAGCCAACACTTCCTTGCTGTGTGACCCTGGGCAAATCACTTAACCCCAACTGCCTAGCCCTTACTGCTCTTCTACCCTGAAACCAATTCTTAATATTGATTCTAAGATGAAAGGTAAGAGTTTAAAAACAAGACAAAACCATAAACATGATACATTGGAGTCAATAAACATTTATTTAAATGCCTACTATGTGTGAGGCACTGTTAAGCCCTGGGAATTCAAAGTCATAAGATAGTCTTGATCCTCAAGGAGCTCCAAATCTAAATGGGGAAGACAACATATAAAAGGACAACATATGAAAGGGGAGGTGGATGGGGAGAAGAGGATAGGCACAATGAAGCTCTGCCACCATTGTGTGAAATAATCTGAGAAGGGAGGTGTGAATTAGAGTTGATTTTCTCTTGCAGGATTATGAGTTTTGGAGATCTCATAAAGTCTAGGAGAGCAGCCAAATGGGAAAAAGAAAATTTTTGATTTTTTTTATATTATAGCATGATTTATTCTTGCACATTATATAGGATTATTGATTTAGCGTTAGAAGGGACCTCAGAGCCCATCTAGTCTAGCCCCTTAATTTTATAGTTGAGGCCAAGAGGAAGAGAGTTAGGTAATTTGCCTGGATCATCCAGGTAATGAATATCAGCTAGTCAGTAGCATTTTTAAAATACCAGGCACTGTGCTAAGTGTTGGAGATACAAAGAAACACAAAAGAAAATACCCTGCTTCCAAGGAGCTCACTAACTAATGGGAGAAGCAACAAGCAAATGAATATATATAAGCAAGTTATAAACAGGATAAATAGATAATTAATAGAAGGAAGGCATTAGAATTAAGAAACACTGGGAAAGAGTTCTTGTAGACAATGAGATTTAAGCTGGGACTTGAAGGAATCTGGTAGAGCCAGGAGAATGTTCCTGGTATGGGAGACAGCTACAGAAAATGCCAAGAGCTGAGAGACCTAATGCTAGGTTAGGGAAACTGCAAAGGAGCCCAGTGTCTTTTGATTGAAGAATATGTTGGGAGGGGAGGATGTAAGATAGGGGAGTGGGGCTATGTTATAAAATTCTTTGAACATCAAACAGGATTTTAGTTTTGATCCTTGAGGTAAGAGGGAGCCATTGGAGTTTATTGATTATGGAGTGGCATGGACAGAATGACAGGTAGAATTTGAACCTAAGTCCTCTGACTCTAGAGTCAGCCTTTGTTCCTTTCTATCATGATGACCTACTTCCTTATGATACTGGAGACTTAGAGATGGAATGGATTAGTGGTTAACTAGTCCAATTTAGAGATGAGGAAAATGAGTCTCAGAGATCAATGCCTATTTTTATGGGCCTCAAAATGGTTTGATGTTGAACAGAATCATGGTTTAGAGAATTTTAAGTTAAAAACATAGTTCTCTTTGGTAAAGGGAAGAGATTGCCTTCTGCCTCTAATTTTAACAAAGACAATGGAACTAATTAGCCACTTGGTTTCTAGCATATATTTTACATATGTAGTTGGCCATGTTTAGGGTCAGAAAGGTCTTAAATAGTCATATGGTCCAACTACCTCATTTTATAGACCAGAAAAGTGACCCTGAAAGAAGAAAAAATGACTTGCTCAAAGTAATATAGGTAATAAATAGCTGAGAGGGGTTTTGAAACTGGGTCAAATGAGTACAAATCCACTATTTCTGTTGCACTACATCACCTTCTACTGATAAAGAAGCTAAATCTATTAAGTGAAATGATTGTTCTTGCCTGGGGTCACTATGAGAATCAGTATCAGAAACAACCTTGAACAATTCTAGCCCAAATTCTCCACACACCCACCTACTCTCCTTCAACCTCAATACTTGAGTCATTGGCTAGGGAATATGGACATTAGAATGTCTCCATCCAGCTTCATGGAGTCAATTCAGCTCAGTGAGAAGCTACTGGGAGGTTGTTTGGGGAGTGGGGGGAAGAGAAGCTTCGCCATAAGTCATGGGTTATAATTATGTAATAGGATTCCTTACTAATTATTACTTAAATTATTTAAATGTATATATGGTATGTAGAATGATTAGGGAGAATGGTATGTTGGAAAGACACAAGTGCGGTCCAAGGTGCTCTGGTCTAGTGAAGCTAGAACCTATTTTAGCAATACCCCATTAAAAATATTTAGCATGTTTTATCATTTCATCTTTACCCCATCATTATTTTCTTTCAGCTTTACCCTTTAAATGTTTTTCATATGTTATATGGTCTGCCCTTAAAAAAAAATTATCAGTCACTTTGCTAAATATCCCCTTTCCTTTTTAACTCTTACTACACCAAAGAAAAACAGATAATAAAAAATATAAAATATCCATATCAGATGGCATTTACAATCTTTAAAAAAATTTTTTTAAAATAAACCTTTACCTTCCGTCTTGGAGTCAATACTGTGTATTGGCTCCAAGGCAGAAGAGTGGTAAGGGTAGGCAATGGGGGTCAAGTGACTTGCCCAGGGTCACACAGCTGGGAAGTGTCTGAGACCACATTTGAACCTAGGACCTCCCATCTCTAGGCCTGGCTCTCAATCCACTGAGCTACTCAGCTTCCCCCAAGATTTTTTTTATAAAGGAAAGCTATGGCTAATCAGGACAGCATAAAAAGGAGGGATCACCTTACTGACAAAGGTCTGTATAGTCAAAACTATGATCTTTCAGGTAGCAAGGTATGACTGTGAGAGTTGGACTATAAGGTAAGTTGACCATCAGACCCATAGGAGGTGATGAGATCATCGAAGGAGAGAAGGTAGAGAAAGAAAAGAGGACCCAGAACAAAGGCATTACAATCATGATCAAAATCCAGGCTAAGTGGGGGAGCTGGGTAGCTCAGTGGATTGAGAGCCAGGCCTAGAAATGGGAGGTCTTAGGTTCAAATCTGGCCTCAGACACTTTCTAGCTGTGTGACCCTGAACATAGGAAACTTAGGTCATAAGATTTAACACTTTGACATATAAGGAAACTGAGTCTCAGTGGGGTTAGATCACTTCTCTCAAAGTCACATAAGTAATAAATAGCAGAACTTCAATCGAAACCTAGGGCTTTTTACACCAAATCTACAAGCCCACATTGTGGATGTGGTCACTGTAATCCTTTAGTGAGAGCAGTACCCTGTCTAGGTATGAAACTTTTACAGACCTACCCATCCACATCTACAAAATGTATTTACCTTAGACATTATGCACATGGATGTAAACACAGATAAGCCTGTATATCTAATAAATGTTTAATGCTGTCTGCCTAGATATTTGCCTTTGTAGTCTGATGGGAGATCCTCTATATGTATACCTCTATCAATGCTTTCTATCTTAGGTGCTAGGTCCTAGAGTCGGATATGCCCTCACACCATAGTGACCAATTAACAAATGTCTTTAGATAAATAACCAAGAGGTTCTTTCCTCTTCCTTTTATTTACCTACTCCTCCTGGGGAGAGGAGAAGCAGAGAGGAGTGCATGATCTCCATGTATACCCAAGGCTAAAAAGAAAATTGGAGAAAAGAAATAAAAGCTTAAAATTCCTATTACCTTTTAAGGGACAAATAAAAATAGAAATAACTATTTACCAATATATTGTGAGTCTACTTTCCCAAAGATTTCTCTTTTAGACTAAAATTGTGGATTTCAAACAATAAGTAGCATTTGCATAATACCTAAAAATGTGGAATCAAAGGATATCCAGAAACTGGTGTTCTTCTATTTTAGGGCACCATTTTTTGTAAGGGATTATAATCATATAAGTAAGTGTCTGCTGATAGGCCCAAAAGTGTGAAACACACACCTTTCAAAGGGTGATCACACAGAAGCTTGATTATTTTGGGCCACGGGAAGTACATGGGGAGCAGAGGGGGAAGGAAATACTTCCTTTGATGGTCTGTGGACTGTGTCTGTTTCAGACACAAACTTTTTGAGTTTAGACTTCATAGCTATTTTGGTTCTGACATGGTGTTTATGCCCTCTGAGAGCCTACTTTGTGAGGTTATTCATTTTTTTCCCTGTTAAAAAACCCTTACCTTCTGTCTTAGTATCATATCTAAGACAAAAAAGTGGCAAGGGGTAGGCAGTGGAGACTTAAGTGACTTGCCTATGGTCTTACAGATAGGAAGTATCTGTTGAGGACAAATTTGAACCCAGGTCCTTCTGAGTCCGGCTCTGGTGCTCTGTCTACTGTGTTACCTAGCTGGCCCTCCATATTGTTATTCTTTAAACCATGAGTCAGACAGTTGATCATGGACCAATGATAGGAACATAGATAACATATAGATAGATAGATAGATAGATAGATAGATAGATAGATAGATAGATAGATAGATAGATAGATAGATAGAAACATTTATTAAGCACTCAATATGTGTCAGGTACTGTGCTAAATTCAGGGGATCCAAATAAAAGTCCCAAATGCCAGTGCTTACATCTCGCATTCTAATGGGGGAAAACAAACCACAAATGAGAACTAGAAAGTATGTGTTGGGGAGAGACCCCTGCTGGGGCGAGGCTGCTAGCAGGTAGGTGGGGAAGTGCAGAGTAGGTCAGGGAATATAGAGGATTAACAATATTGGTGGCCCCAAAAGGAGGCCTTTAAAATGCCTTTTAAAATGCACAGAAGAGAACAGAAGGAAATTCAGAAAATATTGTGTGAGGGGCAGCTAGGTAGCACATAGTAGATAGAATACCGGGCCTGGAGTTGGGAGGTCCTGGGTTCAAATTTGACTTCAGATACTTCCTTAGCTTTGTAACATTGGGCAAGTCACTTAACCTCCCTTGCCTGGCCCTTACTGCTCTTCTGTCTTAGAAATGATACAAAGACAGAAGGTAAAGGTTTAAAAAAATTAAAGAAAGTAATGTATGGAATATAAATGCTTTTAAAAAAATGTAATAAAAATGTGAAGTGGAGATTTACAGTTTCTTATGTTTTCCAATTTTCCCAGCAGTTTTTGTCAAATAGTGGGTTCTTATTCCAAAAGCTGATATCTTTGGGTTCATTGCACACTATCTTGCTGAGGTTATTTACCCCAAGTCTATTCCATTGATCCACCCTTTTATCTCTTAGCCAGTATCAATGTTTTGACGATTATTGCTTTATAGTGCAGTTTAAGATTTGGTACTGCTAGGCCCCCATCCTTCACATTTTTTTCATTAGTTCTCTTGATTTTCTTGACCTTTTGTGCTTCCAGATTAATTTTGATATTATTTTTTCTAGTTCCATCAAAAAGGTTTTTGCTAATATGATTGGTATGGCACTAAGTAAGTAAATTAATTTAGACAAAATTGTCATTTTTATTATATTAGCTCAGCCTATCAATGAGCAACTAATGCTTTCCAATTGTCTAGATCTAATTTTATTTGCTACAGTTCCCTATGATATTTTCGTGTTCTAATATGAATATGGAAATGCTCATTTGGTGGGAGGGGACCTCTAGATGCTCCTCAACACCCTTTTCCATGTTCTCAGAGGTTTTACTGATAAGCTACACTTGTTCCAACTTCTTGAAATTGAACAGAATTTCTGTCATCAAGTAGTTTTCAGACTTACAGCACTTCATGTAAAGCCTATAACTGATGGATTGAATAGGCCTCATCTAATAAATATATCAGAGCTAAAATAGGGTGGGGTCTTTTTAATTCCCAAGGGGATGTTTTCAGCTCATGTTCATGGTGCTCTCCTTCTTGGTGGAGATTAATAACTCAATGCTCCCTGCCTGGATGGAGTTGATGAAGGCTGGGTATTGTCCACACATCAGCCACTTCTTTCCAGAGTTTTTCTCTCCCTTCAGGGGCCTCTTCCTGAAGAGAATCTGGACTTGGTCTTCTCTTTTCTTCCAAGCTCTGACAACTCTGCCCCTTAGGAAGTCACAGAGCTCTGAGTAGACAGTTTCCACCAATAAGGACAGTCTTAAGCAAATTACGTTTAACCTTTGGGTGACATCCCCCCCTGAGTAAAACTCTTTGTAGTCCCTTGTAAAAGGTCAGCTGGGGCAAACTTGAAAGTAGTAACTCACTAGGTGTGATAAACACCAACCTTAGAGCTTAAAAACAAAGAGTGGTTTTCCTGGTGTCCCCAGGTAACCAATGTGGAAACTACAATAAACAAAAGTACATTAACAAGTACGTGTAACAGACAGGGCATACAGAGCATTACCTGGCAGGGTGCTCTAATGATCACAAGGCTTTCTACGTGCAGGGTATAACACATGAACGTTTCAGAAGTACATGCATATCTGTAATATGCAGCAATGGACCATGAGCAGCAAAGCAAAGTTGCAACAATAAAGCTAGCAATAGGCCTCTGTAAAAATACTTTAAAGGGCAGCTAGGTGATACAGTTGGATAGAGTGTCAGACCTGGAGGCAGGAGGATCTGGGTTCAAATGTGAGCCGAGACATTTTCAAACTATGTGACTGGGCAAGTCTCAACTTTGTTTGCCTAGTGCTTGGCCTTCTGTCTTAGATTATTGCTAAGACTGAAAGGAAAGGTTTAAAGAAAATACACGTTGAATACAAACCAATGCATAGGTATTGCAATAGAATAAACATAACACAAAACATATTCAAGAGAACATAGTAGTAAAATAAGAAACAAATTCATGCAAATGTGGTGAGTCAGGAAGACCTGAATTCAAGTCCATCCTCAGACCCTTCCTAGCTGTGTGACCCTGGGCTGGTCACTTAACTTCTGACTGTCTGACAAAAACTTCCACTGGATCCACCAGGAAGGAAATGGCAAAGCATTTCAGTGTCCTTGCCACAAAAACCCCAGGGTTAGATATAGTCCACAGACTCACAAAGAGTCAGACATGACTGAAGGAATGAATAATGACGAAGCAATAAACAAATATCATTATGAGAAAAGCACATTTCACATGAGCATCTCTAGCTGTGTAACTAGATCTTCATGTTTACCTTTAACATCGTAACTTAACCTAATGACTGGTCTGATGGAGCTACTTCTAACTCATTATTTTGTCAATTGTGTCTAACTCTTCCTGACCCCAAGGGGCTGAAAAGTGTGTGTGTGTGTGTGTGTGTGTGTGTGTGTGTGTGTGTGTGTGTGTGTGATGGGGCTCAAGAGAAGTGAATATTAAAGTATAGAAGTGACATGGATTGAATTAATGAATGAAAAGCATTCATTTATTTTACTTTATTTTGAAACCCTTACCTTCTGTCTTAGATGCAATACTAAGTATTGGTTCCAAGTCTGGAGAGTGTTAAGGGCCAGATAGTTGGGGATAAGGGATCTGCCCAGGGTCACACAGCTAGGACATGTCTGAGGTCATATTTGACCTGAGGATCTCCCATCTTCCATCTCCTGTCCTCTCTCTCTCTCTATCCATTAGATAGATCCACCTAGTCACTCCATGAAAAACATTTAAAAAACACTTGTGGTTGAGTCATTTCAGCATGTCTAACTCTTCGTAACCCCTCCTGGGGTTTTCTTCGCAGAGATATTGGAGTAGTTTGCCAGTTCCTTCTCCAGCTCATTTTATAGATGAGAAAACTGAGGCGAATAGGGTTAAGGGACTTGCCCTGGAGTCACACAGCTAGTAAGTGTCAGAGACAGGATTATAAAGCATTTACTAATTGCTTATCTCTGTGGTAAGCAGGAAGGATAAAAATATAGCCAAATAAACTTTCAGGATTATGACATGTCATATCCAAGGAATCTAATCACCAAGTAGGAATTTCCTGATGGATCCTGGATCTCATCTCCTAGACCTCCTTATCTTTGTGTTTGGGGAGAAAGAACAGATTGACACTGTTTTCCATTATTCCAGGATTTTTCATGGCAGGAAGGGATCCATTCAACTGGTATTTCCCCAGTCCTCTGGCTAGCAAGTTCCTCCCTCTTTTCTTGTACCTGTGATTCACAGTTGCAGAGGCTGAGGCATAAACCTCCTGAGGCAGAAAGCTCTTCCCTTTGCTACCACTCCCTGCTCCCTCAGACCTATTTATCTCTGCCCAGCCCTTCTCTTCCCCACCTCTGTCCTCTTCTGCCTGTCTTTTTTTTCTCCTTGGGAACTTCTCATCCTATTATTAACAAACTTTCTTTCATCTTGAATCTCTTCCTTTCTTGTTCTTTTCATCTTTCTATTCTCTCTGAAATTTGAATCCCTTTAGAGAATACTGAATCCCAGGCATCCATTTGGATTCTAGGGTCTCCATCTCTAAGTGACCTTGAACACATTGGACCTGCAGGAGGAGAAGGAGGAGGAGGAGGAGAAAGAGGAGGAGGAGGAGGAAGATAAGAAGGAGTAGGAGGAAGGTCTCTTACTCATAAGGCTGAGGGCGGCTCATTTGAGAGGAGAGGGGAGGTTGTTGGGTTGGGAGCATGTCTCTGATAAGGACAAAGTTCTGTGTGATTTGGGAAGGCCAAGGATCTGTGGTCTACCATGCTTAGAAGAGAGAAAGGAGAAAGGGAGGGAGATAGCTGACTGGGTCAGTACCTTTCTTTTTTCTCTTATCATATATGATTCCTTTACTCTAGCAGGAGATTACATCCCAGAGAGGCAGAAGGTTCTTTTCTGCAGGCACAGAGACAAAAACCACTTGACCAGGAGAAAAGAGAGGGGAAAAGAACCAGCTACTTCTGTCTTCTCCTTTTTCTTTTCTCCCTGTCAGTTTTACTTCTTATTTTCCCTCCTCCTGTTATCACCTCTTTACCCTTCATCTTTTAATTTCCATCATTTATCATTTTCCTCTTCTATTATTTTTTCCATTCAATAATTTAATTTACAAAGACATATACCATGGTGAACATGTTGCTTTATCCATTCTTCAAAACTGCTTTTATTGGTGGTGGTTGTTTTTTAATCCTGATTCCTGGATAGAAGAATCTTACTTCTAATGACTAATGAAAGGAAACTTTACTTTCATCAAGCTTGCAACAGACTTTAACAAATGTTGCTAATACACTGAAGTTCTATGGCTCTCATTAATGTTAACTTCAGTAATAACAGTTTCACAGACTGAAGGGAGTTCAGAGAACATTTAGTCTCATCTCCTCATTTTGTAGGTGAGGAAACTGAGGCAGAGGGATATGTAGTGATGTGACTGGGATCACACAATTGGTAAGTGTTAGAGCTAGAATCTGAATTCAGCTCCTTTGCTAGCAGTCTTTTTTGGTCTGCTTTAATTTTAGTGCCTTCCTTCTATCATCCTGTATATAGTTTGTTTGTATCTATTTGTTGGTATATTGTCTCCCTCATCATTAGACTGGAGAGCAGAGGTATATCTTTTGCTTTTCTTTTTCTTTTTATCTTTCCAGTATTCAGCACAGTACCTGGCACAAAGCTGACCCTTAATAAATGCTTCAGACCATCAACGAAAGCAAACCCAAGCCTGACTACTATTAAAACTACATATGGCATATCCTCATAGGTAAATAACAACCTGTTGGTTAATTCTCTGGTTGGGGATACTGGCTGCTATGGAGTTTTGTTTTTAATAGAAAGGTAGCTTAATGCAGTGTATAAAATGCCAGGTTTGTCATTGGAGGATCTAGGTTTGGATCTTGGCTCCACTATTTGCCACCTGTGTGACCTTGGGCAAGTCACAATTTCTCTGGATCTGAGTTTCCTCCTCTGTGCAATGACATAGTACATTGGAAAGAGTAATCAATTTGGAATCAGGAAACTTGACTTTGAATTCAGCCTTGGATGCCTGCCTAACCTTGGAGAAGTTCTTAAACTTTCTGGGTCACAGTGACCTTTTCTGTAAAATGAAGGGGTTGGACTAGATGACCTTGAAGTATCTTTCTGGTTCTAAATTTAAAACCTTAATAATTATGTGGTCAGGATGGCATTTTTCTCGTTGCAATGGATTTGAAGGCCTCGTTACAAGAACTGTGTTCTATTTTCTGTTCTATTACCCCTAGACTCATCAAGGCTGTTACATTTTTCTTTTTCATTTTTTCAATTAATGAGCATTTATTTTCTAATCCTCTCACTTTCCCCCTCTCACTGGGAGAAAGAAAAGAGAAAAACAAAACACTCGTAACAAATATGCTTAGTCAAACAAAATAAATCCCATGTTGGCCATGACCAAAACTGTGGGGCTTATTCCATATGGTGAGTCCATTAACTACCTCTTTGTCAGCAGGTGGATAGCATCTACTACATTTTCAATAGATACTATATTTGTCTGATAAGGACTTTATGAGGCATGCTAGCTCTTGTCTAGTCCTGTTCAAGATATTTAGAAATTAATTTGGTGGTTGCTTTCACAAGGCCTTTATAGATAAACATTTTATAACCAGTTCCTTGTATCTGTCATCTTTCCTTTTAAAAATTTTAGCTCTTGAATATGCAAAAAAGTAGGTGGATGAATTGCTTATTAGGATAGTGCCCTGAAGCATATTAAAAAAAAGTTGACATAAAATTTCCTGAAGAAAAATGCTAAGGCAAAACCCATAGCATTTAGTTGAGAACATTAGATTAAACAGGCTACTAGGAACATTTCAGATATTTCTCCTCTGTATTCCCAAAGCACTTTGTTGCTTACTTATACACACTGATATTTGTTAGAGGTACATATTTTTTTACTTTATCAGACAGTAAGCTTCTTTAGGAGAGGAATTGCATCTTATCAACTTGTACCTAATAGAATCTATCAGCATCTTGCACATAAAACCATAGCCCAGTGATGGGCAAACTTTTTAAAGAGGGGGCCAAAGGAAAGGAAATGCTCATCTGTCAGTCTGTTTCTAAGGCATTTCACTGCCATAGCCTATACTATATAATATTCCCTATAATCTGTGCGGGTACGAAGCCGTATGATGACCAAGATACTCCTGCACACATTGAATTATTGCTATGCAGCTGAAATTTTCTTTTAAAAACATTGCTATTTCTAATGTTTATATGATAGTTTTTTCCTTTCTTTTCTTCATGTTCTACATATTTAAATTTATTTATCAACTGCTGATGGGCTGCACCAGTTAGGTCACATCATCTTGCTGACCATTGAACCTCTTTAGGAATGAAATAGACAGACTTCCTATTTTCAAATGGATGGGAAAATGATTGGCTAGAACCAGCATTGCTTTACTAGAGTCAACTAGCTATCAAAAGCTGAATTATGAAAAACAGACTCAAGCCCTAGGAACAACTTTGTAAATAGTAACTAATGAGGGGATAGCTAGGTAGCTCAGTGGATAGAGTGCTGGGTCTGGAGTCAGGAAGACCTGGGTTCAAATTTGATCTCAGCAGATGCTTCCTAGCTATGTGACTCTAGGCAAGTCACCTAACCCTGCTTGCCTAGCTCTTGCCTCTCTTCTCTCTTAAAATTGATACTAAGACAGAAGGTAAGGGTTTAAAAACAAATTAACTAATGATATGAACATTCTGATAAATTATACTAAACTTTATTGTACCATTCAATTAATAAATACAAATTTTAAAAACAGGTTTTCAATTTTCATTGGCAACGCCTATAATGTTTCCTTCAAAAACCCTTTTTAAAGTGTCATACAGTCATGTAAAATTTTTCTTCTCAGAGCAGCTGCAGGTTTGCATGGTGGTTAAAAAAAGGAGGCATCACTGATACTGTATCTAATTCAGTAAAGATTTATAGAAGCACAAATGTGTGTACTTGTTAGATATTTAAATAAATAGTCAGTCCATAATTTCCTATTATGTGCCAAGCATTGTGTTTGATGAAGCAAAAGATAATCCCTGTTCTGGAGGAACTCAGAGCCTGATGAAGGAAACAACAAGCAAACAATTCTGTACAAACAAGATACATACAAGTTAAACTGGAGATATACAACAGAAGCAACTTCTGTTTTATTTGAGGATCTTATAATCTCCTATGGATATAATTCCCTCCTCTGTGTTGATGATTCTCAGATCCATCCAGCCCTAGCCTCTCTGCTGACCTACCCTATTGCACCCCCAACTTTGCTTTTTCAGATATGCCATTCAAATGCCTTTCAGACATTTTGGATTGCCCATCCAGGAGACATCTTAAACTCAGCATGTCCAAGTCAACTCATCTTTTCTCCCTCTTCCAGCCTTATCTATTACCGTGCAATCTTACCTGTTCCCCAGTCTGGCAACTTGGGTATCAATGTCTCTCATTTCCCATTTCCAATCTGTTGCCAAGGTGTGTCAACTTTACCTTTGAACCAGCTCTCAAATATCTTCACTAGTCTTTACCTTTGACAATAGCTATAATGCTATAATATCTCACTTCATATTCTCAGCAGAGCTCTTGGAGAAAGTCATATCACCTCCGTTTCTTTGCTTTCTTTTCTTCCCCACCCCCCCAAACCCTTACCTTCTTAGAAATGATACTAAGTATTAGACACTAAAGCTGGTTCCGAGGCAGAAGAGCAGTAAGGACTAGGCAGTCAGGGATTAGTGACTTGCTCAGGGTCACATAGCTAGGATGCGTCACAGGCCAGATTTGAAACCAGTTTCTCTAGCTCTCTATTCACTGTGCTGTCTCTGCTGCCCCTATTTCCTCTCTTTTCACCATCTTCTCGACCCTGGATTTTGACAGTATTACTTAACTTACCAACAATTTTTTAATTACCAAATCTAATGATTCTCTCGGTTCTCATCTTTACTGATTCTCTGTAGCATTTATTTGACCCTGTTGAGCACCCTCCTTTTCTAAATATTCTTTCCTCTTCTGGTTACTTCTTGCATCTCTCCTATTAGCTGTTTGCTTCTTTTTTGCTTCTGCCTTTTCTCTACTCACCTAGCCACCTTCTTAGTCGGACCACTCTAATATCCCTCTAATTGGACTCTCTTCCTCATGTCTCTCTTCACTTCAACCTATGTTCCATTCAGTCACCAAAGTGATTTTCCTAAGTCTGACCATATTACCTCCCTACTAAATAAACTCCAGTGGATATCTGTTTCCTAGAGGATCAAATATCAAACTCCTCTGTCTGGCATTTGAAGCCTTTTATAACTGACACTGTCCTATATTTCATATTTTAAATGTTAATCCTCTACATAAACTAATGTGTACCATCCATATTGACCTTCTTAGTTTTCCTCTCATAGGACTTTCTGTGTACTGGAATATTTTCCTCCCTCATCTCATCTCTGCCCAGTAGAATTCCTTGACTCCTTCAAGAAAACAATAATGAGCAGTTGGGTGGCTCCATGGACAGAAATCCAGGTCTGAAAATGAGAATTCCTGGATTCAACTCTGGCCTCAGATACTTCCTAATTGTGTGACCCTCAGGATACCCAGACTGACCCTTCTTTCTCTTTCAGAAGACAACTTTGCTTTATACTATACTATGAAAATCAAAGTTATCTTTTTTAACAACAATAATAAAAAAAATAACAGCATTCATGTGGTGCAAAACAATCTCATTTTATGCTCACATTCGATTTTGGGAGGAGAGAGCCATTGTTATCTTCATTTTATAGATGAGGAAACTGAAGCAGACAGAGATTAAGAAACTTGCCCAAAGTCACAAATCCAGTAAGTGTTAGAAGCTGCATTTGAACTCAGATAAGCTCTATCCACTGTATTCTTCTATGTTGAGTTCCCTCTTCTTCTCTATTGTACATATTTTAAAACCTTTTAACACTGTGTCATTGTTCTCTCCTTTATTCCAGTCTCTGATGAAGATATGGCCCTTATCATCAAGACTAATTCCTTAATTGGGCCCTTGATCCCTTGCTTTCCTCCAGTAGTTTGCCCTTTATTCCTTTATCTCTGTCTATCTACTGGCTCCTTCTACATTGCACATACACATGACCAGGTTTCCACCATCTTAAACAAAACAAAACAAATAAATAAATACAAAACATAAACAAAAACAAGCAAAATCCCCAAACAAAACACAGCAAAAACCCTTTTTTTGGTCTCAGCATCCTCTGAGATTGTCCTTTATTTCTCCATTTTATAGCCATATTCCTAGAAAAATCCATCAATCTCCTTTCTATTTCTTGTTTACTTTTTGGTCCCTTGTAGTCAGGCTTCTAGCCTCGTCATTAGGTGGAAATTACTCTCTCCAAGGTTACCAATGAACTACTCAATTCAAAGATTTTTTCTCCATCTTTTTTCCTTCTAGATACCTTGGTGTAGTATTTGATACTATTGACTACTCCAACCTCCTGGTTACACTCTTCTCCCTAAATTTTTGTAACATTCTTCTATCCCTTGATTCTCTTCTCATTTGTCTAGATGCTTTTTCTCAGTATTTTGTGCTGGATTATTAAGAATGTCCCTATGTCCACTATGATTTGGAGGTTCCTGGGTTCTTTCCTGGACCATCTTCTCTTCTCTCCATACTCTTTCTCTTAGTGATCTTACTAAATCCATAGATTTAATTCATCTTTGTGTGGATGACTCCAGTCTACATACTCAGCCCTCAGTTCTCTCTTCTGAGCCTCAGAATTGTATCATCAACTGCTTAGTGGTCATTTTCACTTGGAGATGCAATCTCAATGTCAATATGTCTAAACAGAATTCATTATGTTTCCCATTAAAACTTGCTAACTTCCCTATTTAACTTGAGGATGCCACCATCTTTCCAGTTATGTGTTTGCAACCTCAGTTTCAATCTCAACTCTTCATTTTTCACCTTTTTTAGCAGTATTATAGTACAATAAAAAGAGCACTAACTCTTAAGTCAGAAGACTTTGGTTTGAATCCTATCTTAGACACTAACTAGTTGTGTGACTTTGGAAACAACATAATTTAATTTAACTTCCTCCGGGCTTTAGTTTCTTCATCAGAAAAACAAAAGATTATATTATCAATAGACATTTATTAGGTACCTACTACTATGCTTGGCACTGGAGATATCAAAAAGGCAAAAGATAGTCTCTTTCCTCTAGGAGCTACATTCTCTCTCTTTTTAAAAAATTAATTAAATTAAATTAATTAATTTAGAATATTTTTCCATGGTTACATGATTCATGTTCATTTTCTCCCCTCCCCCCTCCCTGCTCCCGTAGCCAATGAGCAATTCTGTTGGGTTTTACATGTATTATTGATCAAGACCTATGTCCATATTATTATTTTCAATAGAGTGATCATCTAGAGCAGGGGTCAGCAACCTTTTTGGCTGTGAGAGCCATAAACCCGTGTGGAAGGAGGAGGATGGAGGCAGAAGGTGCTGGAATATGGGGCTGGGGCTGAAGGGCCCCCTGGGGCACACCCTGGGGCTCTGCCCAGACTGACAGGTCGGGAGGTGGAGCCAGATATGGCTCAAGAGCCATACGTTGCCGACCCCTGATCTAGAGTCTATATCCCTAATCATATCCCCATCAAACTATGTGATCAATCATATGTTTTTCTTCTGCATTTTTGCTCCCATAGTTCTTTCTCTGGATGTGGAAAGCATTCTTTCTCATAACTCCCTCAGAATTGTCCTGGGTCATTGTATTGCTGCTGGCACAGAAGTCCATTACATTTGATCGTGCCACAGTGTATCAGTCTCTGTGTACAATGTTCTCCTGGTTCTGCCAGGAGCTACAATCTCATTTGATCTTTACAACAACCATTCAAGGTAGATATTTTTATTATTTTAATTTTACAACTAAGGAAACTGAGACAAAAAGAGGTTAAGTGACTGGTTTAGGGTCACTAAGGCTGAATTTGAACTCAGATCTTCCTGATTATAGACCCAGGGCTCTATCAAATTTGCTGCCCAGTTGCCTTGGGGCAAGGCTCCCAAGAATTACTTGGGGTTTCTAGGCAAGTAGGCAGACCTTACCCTCTGGACTTAGAGTGCATAAGGATCTTATAATAAGTCAAGTTAGTCTAGGACTGTTTAGATATAAAAAGAAAAATATAAAAATTTCTCAACTAATCCTCAATATTTTAGTATTGCAAAGTCTATTCTTCTCAGATTAGCTTCAAGAGCAATATTTGCAGAGAATTCAGTAATTCACACAGCTAAGAAGTGTCTAAGATTCAGGTCTTCCTGACCCTAAGCCTTGTTCTCTACCCACTGTGCTACTTAACTGCCCTTAGGAAGGTCCTTATTTCAAACTCAAAGAGTTAAAAACCTATATTTACCTTTAGACCTGGCAATATCACTATTAGTTTTGTTTCCTAAGGTGATTTGGGAAAAAGGAAAAGAGCCTATAAGATTTAAAATCTTTATAGCAGCTCTTTCTGTGGTGGTAAAGAATTGAAAATTGAAGGGATGCCTATCAATTGGGGAATGGCTAAATAAGTTGTGGCATATGATTGTGATGGAATATTACTCTGCTGTAAGAAATGATGACCAGGTTAATTCTGGAAAAACATGGAAAGGCCTACATGAAACCATGAAGAGGGAAATAAGTAGAACCATTATAGTACATTATAGTACAAATAAGTAGAACATTATATACAGCAATCCAAAAATTGTTTTAAGAATGACTTGTGTATGTCTACCTCCAGAGAAAGAACTGATCAATTGAGATAAATGACAGAATTTTTTATATATAGATATCTTTTTTGTTTGTTTGTTTGTTAAATGATGCCTTCTTTAATGGGGGGGAATGGAAGGGAGGAAGTTAGCTGGGTATTTTAATGTAACAAACAAATAAATACATTTATTTTAAAAAATCCTATATTAAAAACAAACATATGACTCCCTTTTTTACCCTAACACTCCTGATCTTTTGTCCCTGTCTTAATCATTGTGCTGAGTCTGTGGAGGGCAAAGGGTTCTGTAGTTATTGTTCAGTCATTTTCACTTTGAGGTTTTCTTGGCAAAATACTGGAGTGGTTCGCCATTTTTTTCTCTAATTCTTTTTATAGATGAGGAAACTAAGGCTAATAGGATTAAGTGACTTGTCCAGGATCACACAGCCAGTAAGTGTCTGAGGCTGGATTTGAACTCAGGAAGATGAGTCTTCCTGACTCCAGACCCAGCACTAGCTGCTTATGGTAATTAAATAGTTTATTGGTCCTCAGTAGAGTCTGGTTTGGGAAACACAGCTAAGACTGTTCCTGGCATAATCCCTTCCTCCTCTGTTAAGTAACAAGCTCTGATTCAGAGGAAAGGTCTGATTGTTCTTTGCTGAAATCTTTCTCCTCCTTCTGTTGCCCTTCTTAGGTGCTTGCTCTCCAGTCCTTCTTGTGTATTCATTTCCTATGCTTGAATTAGAAATGAAAAGGAAGAAACTGAGAAATCAGGCTTACCCCTGCATTCATTTGCATCCCTATATTTCCTTTGCCTTTGGGCCCCCATTTCATTAAAAGCATTAAAAATTAGAGGATAGGACCCAGTGGAGGAAAGAGAAGATATAAAATGAAAAGGCATAATAATTTTTAGTCCTAGTTATCCTAGTGACCTAAGCAGCTTTCATCACTGAGCATTTGAGTGTTCACGTGGTCTCACAGGTAATTTGGAAGCATTATTTAACAGGGAAGGGGCCCATCTTGGGCAATTCACTTAATCTCACTCTGCCTTAACCTTCCTGACCTACTTTACAAGAATGTTCTGAAGAATGACTAATAATAGACACTATAAACATATTTTGGGATCAAAGCATTCTCTATAAAGAGACATAAGCAAATATTAAACATTAATCTGGAGGACAATAGTTAGCTGAGCAAGACTGGTGTGCAGAATCATGTGTTAGGAATGATGGAATATACCACAAGCAGAATTCCTTGGGGAAACGCGGTGAGACTCTTCATGATCATGGCCTTGGGCAAATCACTCCCTTGGCTTTTTTCACTCATAAAATGATAGGTTGGCTCAATGATCTTTAAAGTCTCCTCTGGTTCTGACATTCTGTAGAGTCTATTCTCTAGTACTCTAGGACTAGACATACTAAGATGAGCAAATATTGGACTCACTTTGCTATTTCCATGGAAAGTGGTTTGAGTGATAGTGGTAGGAATTGTCCAGTTGGAGTAAATTTGGAGAGAATATACAGTCATTAAAATATCCCTTTGCTTGTATAATAATTTCTCCCCTGTTTGTTAGAACCTATGATCTCATCAATATAGAGAACTTCCAGTACAGAAATCTCTAGTTTAAGCAGATTGACTACTCACTTGTAATTTGCAATTTTAGTAGGTTTCCTGGAAGCACTGACAGGATCACTGACTTGCTCATGATTGCTCAGTTATGTTTCAGGGAAAGGGGACTCAGTTTCCTCATATGTGAAATGAGGAAATTGGTCTAGATGGTCTCTGAGATCCTTTCCAGCTCTTTATCTATGATCCTAGGTCTTGAACCCAGGTTTTCCATCTTCCAAGGTCAACCTCTAAGCACTCTACCATGCTATTTCTTGAAAACAATGATAATAATTCATATGACAGGGATGTGTTGGTAAATATTTAACAACCATCTCTTGTTTGGTGGGACACACTTTTAAGTTATTCTTATTCTTAACATTCTTATTAATATTATTATTGACATTTTCTTAAGTTAATATTTCTTAAAACAGTAAATCAAACTGTAGTACTGGCAGATTAGGAGGTTAAATGCTCACACTGCATATTTAATAATTGTCTCTCACAAGTCAGTTTTGGGGGGCAGCTGGGTGGCTTGGTAGATTGAGAGGCAGGCCTAGAGACAGGAGGTCCTGGGTTCAAATCTAGCCTCACACACTTCCTAGCTGTGTGACCCTGGGCAAGTCACTTAACTTCCATTACCTAGCCCTTACCACTCTTATGCCTTGGAACCAATACACAGCATTGATTCTGAGATGGAAGGTAAGGGTTTAAAAAAAAACCCCACAAAGTGGAGGGGATAGAAGGAGAGAGAGGGTAAAAACTCTAATCCTTTCTTCCCAGCAGAAGGAAGTTGAGAGTAAGAACTTTAGGAAACTCTGCAGAGCTCAACCCCTTGCTATTATTTTATTATTAGACTTGGCTCTTTCCATGGAAGGTGACATGGGTGGTAGCAGTAGGAGTTGTCCAGTTGGAGTAAATTTGGTGAGAGTAGACAGTCATTAAAATATCCTTTGTATAATAATTTTTATTATACACAAGTGTCTTAATCTTGCTTCCTTTCTGATCCCGGTATGAACTTTATTTTTATGGATGACTTTCTATCCCTGGACTTTCACCTCAACACTACTTTCCTGATTACCAACTTTGTCTGCTTGTACTTTGCTTTTGGTATTCTATTGTGTATGAATGTTCAAGCCATGACCTTTTTCATTCTATCAGATGGAATTTTCAGCCTGTCACATAAAACATTTGTAGTATATTCTCTCCTGGATATCACCTGTTGTTGTTTGCACCCTCCTCCTATGTACCTGTTATATATAACTTTATATTCTAGTTTATTGCATATACAACATCTGTTTATTAAATGTATACTATACATCATATGTATCATTTTGTGTAATACTAGCATATGTGATACCCCTGCTTATTAGAGTGTGAGCTCCATGAAGGGAAATTTGCATTTAATCTTCAAAAGCTCCCATCAGACTTAGAATAGTGCTATAGAGGTAGAAGATGCTTAATAACTATTCATTGACATTGATATTTGCTTGTCTTATGAATCCTCAATACCTGAAAAAATACTAAAACACATCCAAAAGTCAATCTGCCTGCAAGTGGATCACAGGTAAAAGAGAGATCACAGACAGATAAAGGAGAGCTTTCAAGTAGATTATAAGTAAAAATTAACAGTTTTCTGGTCCTTTCTTCCTCTAAATTTCTATTGCAATTATTGCCAGTACAATTCATTTAGCAATTAGTTATTGCTGCTTGATGACAATTCTAATGTGAGATAATTCTGGGAAGATGGGTTGGAGCCAGAATATGTAGAGCTTTAGAAGTTTTTACTTTATCTTCTGAATGACAAGGAGCCAAATGAAAAGAAGTGACATGATCAAGTGGATACATATGGAAAAGTAATCTGGCAATCATGAAAAAGGTGTTATGAAGTGGGAAAAGACTGGAATCAGGGACATTGATTAGTAAGGCAGATTGGAGAGATAATGGGGGAGGCAAAATACAATGATTTTGTTAATTGGATATAGAGAATAAAAGAAAAACTTGAATTATTATTTAAATCTTTTATTGTTCTTTAACGTCTGGTTGTTGATCTTACCTTTCCATTTAGATTTATAATTTTTGAGGACAGAGCAATTTTTTATACATTTTATTTTCCTTTTCTGAATTCCCTTGTATTATCCCTGAATAAGGGTGGAAATACAGTACTTGCTCCTACTACTATTGGTACCTTGGAAATTTGCTGAATAGAAGGTGATTAGGATTTCTCACACCCAATCTAGTACTACTTTGCAGTGGGAATGGGCTCAGAACCCCTACTAGCCACAATCATAGCGACATGACCTCTTACAGTAGCACAGACATTCCCAATCATATCAAGACCTTGAATTTCTGCTAAGCTATAAATTTTAGCCTTAATTTGAACTGAATTTCTGAATCTCTTCCTAACTCCAGATTATTCTCTCTCTCTCTCTCTCTCTCTCTCTCTCTCTCTCTCTCTCTCTCTCTCTCTCTCTCTGTTAAACTCAGTCTCTGTGTCTGCCTTTGTCTCTGTCTCCCTCTATATCCTTACATTCTGCACTCATACACAATTGCTGGGGTGCTGAAGCTCCTGACACTGCCTCACACATGCCACATTGGTTCTCATTCATGCTCCTGTCCTCTCACTGTCACACTATTCTTCATTGATTCTATTGTTCTATTGACTAACACAGTACAGTTTCAGCCCTCACTGAACCCAGCCGCTAGTATCCAGCATCCAGCTTCTACCATACCACCATTTTTAAACAAGCTTTTATTTACATGCCTCTTGAGAAAACCAGCAACAAGAATAAGGATTAAAACTGCCCAAACAGGCATAAATGGCAGCTGTGGACAAATGTATAGCTGCATTGATTTGTGTGCAGAGTGATGTCCTCTTTTCAGGTAGCCCCAGACTCATGCCAAGCATGAATCTCCTTCCTTATTTTCCCTCTTTCCCATTCCTATCTGTTGACCTTAAAAGAATCTAGCTCAAATATGATAGCCTTCCATGATACTCTTAGCTGAAAGCAAATAATTCCTTCTTTGAATTTCTCATAGTACTTTATTTGTAATAATAATAAAAAAAGACTCTCATATTCTAACTTAGAATCAATACTGAGTAGTAATTCCAAGGCAGAAGAGTAGTAAGGACTAGGCAATTGGGGTTAAGTGACTTGCCCAGAGTCATACAGGTAGGAAGTACCTGAGGCTAAATTTGAATCCAAGACCTCTCATTTCCAGGCCTGGCTCTCTACCGAGCCATCTAGCTGCTTCCTCATTACATTTTTGATGATACACTTTATCTCATAACTATGTACATATACTCTCTATACTAGAATAGAAGTTCCTCTCAGGGCTCCAGCTTTCCTACTTTTTCAGTTAGCTGGCATGATTAAAAAGACAACAGAACTACAATCACTTGTTCTTTTTAGTTTAACCTTTTCATATTGTTTCTTGGAGACTTCATATTGAGAAAGATAGCTTCCAGATAAATCTCTCTATAAACTGGTGCCTTGTTGTCATGAATATCTTGGAGTTGTCTGGATCCTTGAATTGCTGAAATAGCTGTCATTCACAGTTGATCAATCATCATATTTTATTACTGTTACTGTGTACAGTGTTCTCCTGTACTTCACTTTGCATCACTTCATATATGTCTTTCCAAGTGTTTCTGTAATTATCTTGTTTGTCATTTCTTATGGCATAATAGTATTCTATTATAATCAATCTGAGGTCAACTGCTTCCCTTGATTTTTAAACTTTGGCTGAAGCAGAAGAGTAGATTCTGTTCTAGCCCTTTACTCTGTGTGTGTGTGTGTGTGTGTGTGTGTGTGTGTGTGTGTCCCTGTTTTAAATGTTTCTTGTAGACAGTGTATTGTGGGATTCTGGCTTTTAAATCGCTCTGCTCTCCTCTTCAGTTTTATGGATGAATTTATCCCATTCATATTAATGATTATGACTATTAACTTTGTTATTTCCCTCAATTTTATTTCCCCCCTGTTTAGCCTTCTTTTCTTTTCCTTTCAGCCTTTCCCTGTTCTCAGATATTTTTGTTTCTGATTACTGGCTCCCCTCCCTTTTGCCCATGTCCCCATTTTCTTATTCTTCCTCCCTTCTTGCTTCCCTATATAGTAAGATGGACTTCTATAGCTAACTGCATGAGCGTGTTATTCTTGATTTGAGCCAATTCTGATAAGAATAAGATTCAAGCATTGCCCACCCTTCATCTTCCCCTCCTTTGTACTGATTCTTACTTGCCTCCTAATGTGAGCTAATTTACCCCCAATTTTCTCTCCTTATCTCTTTCCCCAGTGTATTTCTCTTTCTGAATTCTTGATTTTGTTTTCTTTTTAATATCATCCCATCATATTCAATTTACTCTTTGCTCTCCTCTAAGTATGCTCTATTCGTAGCTCTACTAAAGTTCTTAAGTATCTTTTATAACTTTTAAGTGTCCTAAGTAATTTAGATACCTTAGGTACTTCAAGTATCCTGGATATCTTAAGTATCTTAGTTATCACCTTATGCCCTAATTCAATGTTTAACTCTATTATTTCCCTTGATTACTGTAGGAAATATAAGTAAGGTAATGGGGTCACCAGGGATATTATAAATTAACTAAGGGGTTTGTGGGAACACACTCTGGGATTTAAGAGAGACTAAAACTGAACATTGAAGACTTGTACAGTTAAGCCACTCCCAACTGAGAAATAACAGCCAACTGTCACTCTGGCCAGAGGCCTTAAATTCAACTGACAAGGTAACAGGATGAAACTGGGTTTAATTAGGAACAACAAAAGGAGGGATAGGAATGTCTACTCTAAAACCTTAACACCTAATAACAAAACCCACAGGGACAGGGAGGGACTTATTCTACTACACTAATCTAAGTGATCTAAACTAACAGGGCCCAAGGAACTGTAAATGGAGTCTCTGGGTTTCTGCCTCAAACCTGGAACCTGCCAGGCTTGAGTACAGCTAGGGCTTTGTGGCTTTGGGATTCTCACTGCAATCCAGTGATGATCTCTGGATGCCAGGAGCTAGGTTGTCTCAGGTACCAAGTAGAGAAGGTTTTGCTTGAAGCACTGTCCACCAGCTCTCAAACTTCTCCTCCCTTGGCTCTATAGATTTGTCCTTTTGTTAGATGCCACACTCAGGATCCCAGGGGAAAACAGGAAGCAGGGTGTCCTTTGCTCTGAGGTCTCCCAGGCTGGCAACAGTTTTTACCCACCACTAGTGGAGTCCTCACTCAGGGCCAAGTCACCTCTTCCTGCTCCTTCATTCCAACCTGGAATTCCCAGCTCCAGCTCCTTCCTGCTATGTACTTCCTAATCAATACCTAATCAATACCTAATCTAATCTTCCTCATAACATTACTTAAGTATCTTTTATAGATATCTTAAATATTTTAGTTATCACCTTATGGAATACTCTAGTTTCCTTTGATTACCTTAAGTGTCTTAATTACCTTAAGTACTCTTGTACCATAGATATCTTAAATAACCTACTTAACACTTTCCCGTGTAGGAATGTGATCAGTTTTACCCCATTGAGTCCCTTGAGGTTTTTTTCTTTTCTTTTTGCCTTTTTATGTTTCTCTTGAGTGTAGAATCTGACCATCAAGTTTTCCTTTCAGCTCTGGTCATTTCGTCAGGAATGCCTGCAAATTCTCTATTTTATTAAATGTGAATTTTTTCCCCTGAAGTATGTGTTGTCTGGGTGTGCATGGTTTTAATGTGATGGGAAAAACCCCACTAAACCGGTAGATAGGAGACCTGAGTTCTAGGCTAGTCTCAACCCTGCCACTAAGAATAATTTACTAACTTGCTGTATCATCTTGGGCAAATCCCTTCACTTTTTTGAACTTCAGTTTCCTTTAAACATTTATGACTCTCAAACTCTGAGGTTAGAACATGAATGATTGATTACTCCTTATTCTTTCCTTCTTCAAAGTCTTATTAAGTTTAAAAGTTGGACCACATGATTAATTCTCAAATTGTTTCCCCTGTGTTATCTTGTCTCCCTACCCCCATCCCCATCAACTTTGTAAACCTGTCCTATGTTTTTCTTGTATTCTCAACATCATTTCATTTCTAAAGTTCTGGTATCACATCACAAACTGCCTATAAGACATTTCAAACTGGATGTCTTAGAGATATCACAAACTCCACATGTCCCAAACACAAGTCATTATCTCCTTTCTCTCTCCTCACCTCAAGCTGACCCTTCTATTGAACTTTCCTACATCTGTTAAGGGCTCTCTAACTTTCAAGTTTCTAAGGTCTGCTACCTTGGCATTATCCTCAATTCTTCTATCTCTCTCACCATGCATATCAAATCAATTGCTAAATCTTGCCATTTTTAACCTGTACAGTGTACTTCTTGTGTATACTGCCATCTTACTACTCACAGTGACTACCTTACTTTAGGATATCATCTCTTACCTGGACTGTTGTAATAGCAACCCAACTGGTCTACCCACTTTAATCTTCTCCCCACCCCAATCCATCCATACATCTGTCCAAGTGATTTTCTTAGAGGACATAGCAGTCCCTTGCTCAATAAACTCTAGGTTCTCTATTGCCTTTAGGATGAAAGATAACCCCATTGCTTGGTTTTTAAAGCCCTTAATAACCTGGTCGCAGTCTGCCTTTTAGCCCCATTATTCAGCCTCTTTCCAAACTCTGTTTAGCTAAAGTAGCTTTCTTATTGCCCCTCATATACAACACTTCATCTTCTTTTATGTCTTTGCCCAGGTTGTCTCCCATTCTTTGAATGTTCTCCCTTCCTCCTTATGGTTTATAGAACCCCTTGTTTTCTTTAAGACTCAACTTAGGCACCTCTTTCTTGATTTCCTTAATAGTACCTTCTCTCCCTCCCTCCTTCCCTCTCTAACCCTTTGTATTTATTTTGTATACTTTCTCTCTATATGCATATATTTTCTAGCTAGTCATATCTCTGGGACAGTTTTATTACCTTTCAAGAAAAAAAAAACCTAGACTAACTCGTGGTTGAAGGTGGGATAGGAACCCTGGTTAATAGTGATCATATTACATCCTACCCCTTGGTAGCAAGATCATAAAGATCTTCTAGGACAGAGGTGTCAAACGGATGGCTTACAAGCTGAATGCAACCCAGAAACACTCCAGAGTGTGGCCTGAACCTCATAATATGTAAATGGAAAATATTTAACAAAATATACAAAAATATAATGAAATATAGATGTTAATATATAATTTTCTAAGTGGTCCACAAGGATCCTTATGTATGGTTTAGTGACTTCTGTTTTTAATTTGAGTTTGATATTGTTGTTCTGGGGGACTTTCTGGTATTTAGATAGCTTTATGGCTTTTTCTGGATTATCCCATCCTTGCAGATGAAAATCCTAGCATAGTCAGTACTATGAGAAGAAAGTTGGTACGGAAGGGAGACAGGGAAGCTAAAAAAAGAGAGAAAAAACTAAAAGAATCACACATCATTTTATGTCTGCTTAAGGGAGTGACCAAAAAATGTGGAAGAAAATGGAGACTGGAATTCTGGACTTTTCCTTCACTCTCAACAAGCTGGTCTATGTGGTGACATATTCAATCTTTATAGTTCATAGTGGTTCTCTTGACATAAGGTGATGATAGTAAGTAGCAGTTCCAGGAAAAACTGGGCTATAGAACAGTCTCTGGAATAGTCATTAATTTATAACACATAAAGGTCATCTAGAATTAAGTGGCCAAGAGGTCTTTCATGCAATCTGTCCTAGGATCTAAGTTGTATCCCTTGTATCACTCAGTATTCTCTGGCTCACTTGCTACATCATCCTTTTCTCTGGGAATGTCATCAGAGATAATAAATATTTATATTTTTAGAGGCTTATTTAAAGGGGCTGCTCCATTCTTCTCATCTTTTTAAGCCTTACCTTCCATCTTAGAATCAATACTTTGTATTGGTTCTAAGACAGAAGAATAGTAAGGGGTAGGTAATGAGGGTTCCTAGTTAATCTTTTTGTAGTTCTTTTCAGAAAGACATTTATCAGAATTGAAGTAAAATTCACTTTATTGGAAACATTTGGCAAACAAAACAACAGGCTATATTGTCTTGTCTCTGGATAGACAGGTGTAGGGAGGAGAATAGAGGAAAGAGTTGGCCTTTTCTTATTGCTTTAAGATTACCCTCAGCTTGGGTATAAAACTATACATTATAAAAATGCCTGTGTAGCCAGGGACTCCTCTTGATGGGAGTCACAATGCCTTCTCATCCCAATTATGTATGATGCCAAAAATAATGGGCAGGTCTGACTCAAATTGGTAGTCTGTTAGTTTAGGTTAATTTTTGTAATGAAATAAGACACTGGTAGGTCATTTAACAGTTAGCAAAAGGAGGCTTATGTTGCCTTAGTGTAGAAGGGATATTCAACAAAGATACTCCAACATTTAGCTTGAGTAAACCTGGTCTCCTTTACCTCCAAATAGAGACTTGTTTGTCCGGCAGGGCAGCATATGGTGACTCATTGGTCCTGAGATAACCTCCAAGTCTGAAGACCTAGTCACTTCTCATAGCCTCTTTTTATAGAGGACTCAAAATCCTAGTCCTCTTTTCATTTGCCAACAGCTGCCTTATTTGGCTTAAACTCATCATTGGGAAATTTATTTTCATGGAGCAATATTGCTTCATTTTGGTACTCATACCTCATAGATATCCTGACCTGTTTGTGCCCCTCGGCCTGGAGAGCTGTAAGGCAAAGCAAAGAACTCCTCCTTTAGCCTCTTTTTATAGAGGACTCAAAATCATAGCCATCTCTTCATTTGCTACGAGCTGCTCTACTTGATTTTCACTCTATCATCTTCATCATGCCCTCAGTACCTTCTGGTGGGTCTCTCTTTCTTTTCAGCTTCCTTTTGAATATTACTTTCCTCCATTAGATTATAAGGTCCTTGAGCTCCAGGGATTGTCTTTCTTTTTCTTATTTGTATCCCCAGTGCTTAATATAATGCTTGGCACATAGTAAATGCTTAATAAATGTTTGCGTATTACATCATATAGGAGGAACTTTTTATGTATTTAGGTGACCAAAAGGCCATGTCTTTGTGGCTGGAAGCTATGTCAAGAGACATATAATGTGTACTTTAGCCCCTTAGGCTACTCAAGTCCTAGGAATAGCTTTGCCAACTTCTAGGGGAAAAACTAGTTTAAACTTTGTGAGAGGGAGAGGGGAAACTCTGGTAGATATTGATCAGATCACAAGAGGGATGAGGGCCTTTTTTTCATTCTCTTTTTCCATTTTCTTGGAAACCATTTCTTTTGAGTTTCTTCAGCTTCACACTTCATATAGGTAAGGTGTGAAGTCTCTCAGGTTCTCCAATTTTCTGGCACCATCTCTGAGGTGCACCAAAAAGAAAAAAATGTCTAATATCTTCTTCCTGTTTTTTAGATTCAACATATCTTTTCTTTTTGGATCTTTCCTTTCCCTTTTTGTGATTTTACTAATAATATCCAGCACCACATATTACTTCTTTTTTATTTTAAAAATGTTAAGACATTTATCTTTTATTTTTTTTAATGTATTTTTATTAAATTCATGCAAAATACACTTCCAAGTTGGTCATTGTTGTGAGAGTACACTCGTACATAACCAAAACCCCAAAAGAAAACCATAAATACACTGAAAGATGACTCCAATAGTCCTTTCTCTGGAAGTGGATAAGTCTTTCATAAGTCTTTCAGGATTGTTCCAGATCATTGCAATGCTGACAGTAGCTAAGTTTTCACAGATAATCATTGAACAATATTGCTGTTACTGTGTAGGATGTTCTCCCAGTTCTGTTTATTTCACTCTGTATCAGTTCCTGCAGAACTTTCACACATTATTTCTTGGTGCACACTGTTAACCAAGATTTACTTTTGTTAAATATTTGGTTGCCCACATAGAACACTGGATCCTTGAAGATTTAATTCTCAGTATAGGCAGGTTGTGAGACTTTTAATTCCTTTTGTGAATGTATTGCAAGTTGAGAGATATTTTGACTTGGGAAGAGGGCGGCAAGTCTTTGTGGATATTTTTAGGAAGGGTTTGGGTGAGAGCCTCAAAGATAGCCTTGCAGAGCACCTTGTTTCAGGTAATCTGGCAGATTTAATGGAAATGTTCATGAAATTGAATGACAGATGAAAACACTAGAAGAGGGCGTGGACATAAAACAAAAAGGATTGGGACTGGGGAAGCAGGGGAGGATATTACCAGACAGTCTTCCCAATCTTAAAGTAATGAAACTAGAGGCCTCCTGGTAAAGGTAAATTTTTCAGCTAGTTGTGTGAGTCACCTGGGCAAGTCACTTGAGCCCCATTGCCTAGCCCTTACCCTCTATTCTGCCTTAGAACTAGTACATGGGTGGAAAGTAAAGTGGTTTTTTTTGTTTTGTTTTGTTTTTTAATAAAGGTAAGTTTCTCAGGCTTGGTCTATTCTTTTAATGTGGAACCCTAGATCACCTGACCCACTAATGTCAGGGGTTCACTTTTTTCATTGCATGCTTCAAATCCTAAAGGCAAAATTTATACTTAAGCAGACAATTAAAATACTAGTTTATAGAAAAAAATTCACCAGCATGATCTATCAAACTTTGCCCTGGTCCATATCCATGCTGCTATTGTGGCCAAACTGGTGACTTTTGGCCAAATAGACTATGGCCTTTTAATCACCTAAGTGCATAAAAAGTTTCACTCTGGGGGGAAGCTAGGTGGCTTAGTGGGTTAAGAGCCAGGCCTAGAGATGGGAGGTCCTAGGTTCAAATCTGGTCTTATACAGCTTCCTAGCTCTGTGACCCTGGGGGCAAGTCACTTAACCCCAGTTGCCTAGTCCTTATCACTCTTCTGCCTTAGAACCAATTGATTCTAAGGTGGAAGGTAAGGGTTATAAAAAAAAAGTTCTATCTGCATGATACAGTAAATAACCATTTATCAAATACCTACTATGTGTCAGGCAATATGTTATGTACTGGGCATTCAAAGAAGAAAAAGAAGACCAACTCTGAGCTCAAGGAATTTACAATCTAATGGGAGAAAAGCAATATACAAAAGGAAGCTGACCGCCAGAGGAGTTGGAATAAGAAAGGAGAGCCTGTGAATAGGTAGGAGAGAAAGAGGAGAGAAACTGAGATTAGCGGTCTCCAGGTTGTAGCTGAATTGGTCTGGGTCACTTGGTCCAGGGATCAAGGCAACCCTACCTATGGAAAGATCTGGGCAATGTTGCTTCCCAAGTCTGGGATCCCAAGTGGCTCTGAGACTTCTCCCATAATTGACTATAGCTGCAGGAGTTGAAGTCCTGAGACATGGAAGAGAGAAGCTCTAGGAGCAGAAGAGTTGACTAATTTCCCCCCTGCCCTGGCAAAGGAAGAGCCCAAAGGGTCTGAAGGTAAAGAAGAAACCCTGATGGACCAGACCATTAAATTCAAGCCTCCATCTTGGTTGGACAGATCTAATCAAGAAAGAAGACAGAGATGTTTGAGGTGAGGCTCAGCATTACTTAGCCCAATGATAAAAGGATAGATAGAGAAGAGGGGCTACAGAGGGGTCAGTAGAGTGATTGAAAAGGAAATCTTGAAATAAGCCAACCGAACTTTTTTCTAGGTAATCCCATTAGCCTAGCAGAAAACAAGGGAATAGTTTAAACCTCAGTAAGCAAGGAGCCTTGGAAACCCAGGTAGTTTCCTCTCTGGGCTGATGAAAGGTCAGGGTCAACTCTTACTCTGTCAATCCATGGTGAAGAAAGGGAAGGTGGACTTTACTTGGGGATACAGCCAGGAGATTGGGACATGATGGGATTGGAAACTGATTTGTACAGATACATTTTTTAAACCCTCAGCTTGGCATTGGGCCTTTCATAGAATGTTTATAATCCATTTTTCCAGAATTATTTTATACAACACCTTTTGTCACAGTCTGTGTTTCAATCAAATGGTCCTACTTGCTGTCCCTGAGTGTGGCATTCATTGCCTCTTACCTCTGTCTTTAGAGAGGCTGCCCTGCATACCTGGAAGGGTATTTGAATACTTAGCTTCCTTCAAGGCTCATATTGTGAACCACTTCCTATAGGAAGCCTTTCTGGATCCTCTCAGTAGTTTGGGCTGTCTTCCTTCTCAAATGGGATTTTGTTTAATTATTTGTGTAAATATTATATATCCCTAGCTGGTGGTATGTTGGTAAATACTTAATGAGTGCCTGGGGGAAGAAGAGTGGCTGGAATGTACTGTAGGACATACTTTTAAATTTAATTTGCAATATTAACATTTTCTCCATCACCTTCTTAAATCTAAGGGATAATCAATAAAACAAGAAACCAAGCCCTGATTTTTTTTCACTTGCTGATTTCTGAATGCTCACACTGAAAATTTAATAATCTGGCAAACTGGATATAAATGGGCTCTAGTATATTCCTACCCCTAGTGAAGAGAGAGAACAAGCATTTTTAAAGTACTTAGGCATGCCATGCACTTTTAAGGGCTTTTATTAAATGTTATCTCATTTGATCCTCACAATAACAACCATGACCGGTGAATACTGTTAAATTGGAACTGATTAGAATTATTAAAGTAGTCAGACAACCCATTCTTTAATCAGGAAAAAGGGATAGGTTCATTATTCTGGCCACTACACAGAGTCATGAGCCAAATACCACACAGAACCAAAGGCTCTGGGACTCTGGGAACCATATCCCTGGGAGAAAGCACTGTGCTAAGTACCAACTCTTCCCTGGGAGAAGACACAGCTCTTAGTACCAACTCTGCCTGGGAGAAAGCACCATGCCAGATACCAACTCCGAAAAGATACTGAACCTGAGAGTCTCTTTATACCCTTTTGGGAACCGTACAGAGACTAACCACAAACAGGTGAGTAAACCTCTTTGCAGTCAATAGCTATGCTATCAGGGAACGGTCAGCTGTAACAAATCAAAGGCAAAGGTCAAACTGAGAAACTGGACTTCCTGAGAGGAAAACTTTTCATCTAATAGAGAAGCCTTCAAGACAAAAAGGTGCTTAACATTCAAACCAAAATAGGGGTACTCGGCACTAGGATTTCTCAAAGGTAAGGGTAAACTGAGTCATCCAAAAATCCACGTGGACAATACTATTATTATTTCCATTTTTACAGCTGAGGAAACTGAGGTAAATGAGGATTAATTGACTTGTCCTGGGTCACACTATGAGTAAGTAACTGAGGTCAAATTTGAACTTAGGTCTTGCTAATTCCAGGTTATCCTCTATGTTATCAGCTGCCTGGAATGCAAATGTGGAGTAGAATTTAAAAATATTAAATTTCTTTTTTATCCTTGTATCTCTAGCATCTAGTACGGTGGTTCCCAAACTTTTTTGACCTACCACCCCCTTTCCAGAAAAAATATTACTTAGCGCCCCTGGAAATCAATTTTCTAAAATTTTACTAGCAATTAATAGGAAAGATAAATGCACCTGTGGCTGCAGCACCCACCAGGGGGCAGTGGCACCCACTTCGGGAATCACTGATCTAGTATAATGCTCTGCATTACAGTTATACAATAAATCTTATTGAATTGAATTTTGAGGACATTTGGAAAGGGGAACAATTGATTAAAATTCTACGGAAGGTGCATCAGGAAATGTGTAGATTGTTGGCATGCATGGTGGTGACCCAGGATGGGTGGCTCTGGCTATAGGGGATGCTAGAGTGTGAAATGAGGCAGTAGCTATAAGGAGCTCAGAAAGTGTGTATTTTGGCACAATAGCAGAGTGAATGTGGACCAGGACAAAGGCTGACAGTTCATGTTGGTTAACTTCAGGGGGTATATAGTCACTATGGTGTGTTAGGGGAGTGTACATGGAGATAGGGCTCTCTTCACCATTTTCCTCACCTTCTCCCAGCACATATCATTAAAGAATGAACTGTAAAATCACATTTCTGTCTAGTGAATCTAGACAATCTTATTTGAATTGTGGATATCTGAGTGTGGGGTGGAAAACCAGGTAACCTAGTGTATTTGGGGTTGATTGGGAAGTACAAGACAAATTTGATGAGTTCTTTCAGGCAACTTGTTGAGATTACAGAGCTTGGACCTTTGACAGAAGTAATCACCTTTCCTGGAGTGATTTAGCTCCTTGCTAAGATGACACAGAGAAGTCCTCTAGTTGGCCTTTAGTGAGTAGACTTTTGATTGAGAGGGAGAAGGGAAAGTATTCTAGTCACAGGAGCCATCCCCTTTGTAAAATGGCTCACCTTTTTTTTTTTTTTTTTTTTAATGCTTTCTCCTCTGAATTTCTAGACTAGAATGCAGTGCAGGTGAAGGAAAAAAATGTTTTTATCTCCTCATTCCATTCTCCCCAAAGCAGAAAATGGCAATTTGTAAGAAAAGTCAATTACTAGTCAGGTAAATCTAAGGGAGGAATTTTTGAACCTCTAGTTTCTGGCTTTTATCTTTCTGTTTCTTTTTCTGAGTATAGGTGAGAAACTACCAGTCCTGAAGAATAGGCCTTTTTGTGCCTTGTCATGGGATATTCTGAGTTTGAGAGTGATTTGTGACTTGGGCTCCAGCCTCCTTCCTACAGGAAGAAGATATCATTAATGTCATGCTTTAAAAAAATCTTTAAAATTTTATTTTTTAATAAATTTATACATAAGTGTTCCAAAGTTACATGATTCATCTTGTCTCCCTCATTTTTTCCCTCCTCCTCCCAGGGTTGACAAGCAATTTAATCTGGGTTGTACATGTATTATCATGTAATAATATTTCCATATTATTCATATTTGTTAAGTGAATGATCTTATAAAACCCAAACCCCAAATCATATACCCAAATAAACAAGTGATAAATCATGTGATTTCATCTGCATTTCTACTCCAACAGTTCTTTCTTTGGAAGTGGATAGCATTCTTTCTCATAAGTCCTCAGAATTATCCTGCATCATTGTATTGCTATTAGTAGCAAAGTCTATCACATTTGATCATTCCACAATATTTCAGTTACTGTGTATAATGATCTCCTGATTCTGCTTATTTCATTTTGCATCAGTTCACATAGGTCTTTCCTGCTCTTTCTTAAATCATCCTGTTTAACATTCCTTATAATACAATGGTTAGTATTCTATCACCATCATATACCATAATTTGTTCAGAATGGCATGCTTTTTTTAAGGAAGAAGATGAAGGGCTAACAACAGAATCCATTATAACTGTAAGACTAAAGCTGTGCCATGAGAGTAGATCTGGAACATCATGATTTTGTGAGTTACTCAGATACTGTAAGTTTGAGGTGAATGAGAAATGTTTGCTCAGCAGTCTCACATTGGGACTTTGCCTTTATTTTTTTATATTTTATTTTTTTAAACCCTTACCTTCCATCTTAGAATCAATACTATGTTCCAAGGCAGAAGAGCAGTAAGGGCTAGAAAATGGGGGTTAAGGGACTTGCCCAGGGGCATATAGCTAGGAAGTGTCTGAGGCTATATTTGAATCCCTCCTGTTTCTATACCTGGCTCTCAATCCATTGAGCCACCCAGCTGTCCCCAAGGGACTTTACCTTTAGAAAGGAGCTTAATGAGTCAAATGGGCCATTTGAGTATTTTATGTTGCCTGTCTTTTTTCTTTTTTTTTCTTTTTTTTAAATTTTAAACCCTTAACTTCTGTGTATTGACTTGTAGGTGGAAGAGTGGTAAGGGTAGGCAATGGGGGTCAAGTGACTTGCCCAGGGTCACACAGCTGGGAAGTGTCTGAGGCCGGATTTGAACCTAGGACCTCCTGTCTCTAGGCCTGGCTCTCAATCCACTGAGCTACCCAGCTGCCCCCGTCTTTTTTCTTTTTAAAAAGTAAATTTTATTTTATTTTCAGATCCATATTCTTGCCCTCCTTTCACCCCTCAGTGCCATTTAGAAAACAAGAAAAAGGACTCCTCTGTTACAAATATGCATAGTCAAGGAAAACATTCATGTATTAATTATGCCCAGGAAGATATATCTTTTTTTTTTTAATTTATACTTTATAATATTTTAATTTATTTTATTAAACATTTTCTAATTACATTTTAACTGGTATATATGGACTTGTGATTTGTGGGCAGAGATTTTACCTATGATAGGGTACCACCATATCTGTAGTCATCCAGATTCTCAACCTAAATGTCAGTCTTGACTCCTCAGTCTCATTTATCCCCATTAACCCCATATCAGATAACCTATCAAGGCCTGTTGATTTTGTAATGTCTCTCTTATATTAACTTGGTGCAAGCTAATATTGTCTCAGTCCTAGACTATTGGAATAGCCTACTGGCAAGTCTCCATTCCTCAAGTCTATTCTCACTCCAGTCAATCTTCAGTTATTAAATAATATTCTTGAAGTGCAGGTTTTGCTCTCATTCAATAAACTCTAATTGATCCCTATCACCTGCAGAATCAAACATACTGTCCTCTGGCTTCATAACTTTGTCACTTGCTATCATCTAGGCCTCTAATCCCTCATTCCACTCTACATATTCTTTTTTTTTAACATTTATTAATAATCATTTTTAATATGGTTACATGTTTCATGCTCCTATTTTCCCCTTCACCCCTCGCACTCCCCCCACCCATGGCCGACGCACTTTTCCACTGGTTTTGTCATGTGTCCTTGATCAAGAACAATTTCCCAATTGTTGGTGGTTGCATTGGTGTGGTAGTTTCGAGTCCACACCCTCAATCATGTCCGCCCTGACCCATGCGTTCAAGCAGTTGCTTTTCTTATATGTTTCCTCTCCTGCAGTCCTTCCTCTGAATGTGGGTAGCATCTTTACCATAAATCCCTCAGAATTGTCCTGGGTCATTGCATTGCTGCTGGTACAGAAGCCCATTACATTCAATTTTACCACAGTATATCAGTCTCTGTGTACAATGTTCTTTTGGCTCTGCTCCTTTCGCTCTGCATCAGATCCCGGAGGTCTCTCCAGTTCGCCTGGAACTCCTCCAGTTTATTATTCCTTTTAGCACAATAGTATTCCATCACCCGCATATACCACAGTTTGTTCAGCCATTCCCCAATTGAAGGACATACCCTCCTTTTCCAGTTTTTTGCCACCACAAAAAGCGCAGCTATAAATATTTTTGTACATGTCTGTTTATCTATGATCTCTTTGGGGTACAAACCCAACAATGGTATGGCTGGGTCAAAGGGCAGGCATTCTTTTATAGCCCTTTGAGCATGATTCCAAATTGCCAGCCAGAATGGCTGGATCAGTTCACAACTCCATCAGCAATGCATTAATGTCCCAATTTTGCCACATCCCCTCCAACATTCATTACTCTCCCCTTCTTTCATTTTAGCCAATCTGCTAGGTGTGAGGTGGTACCTCAGAGTTGTTTGATTTGCATTTCTCTAATTATTAGAGATTTGGAACACTTTCTCATGTGCTTATTGATACTTTTGATTTCTTTACCTGAAAATTGCCTATTCATGTCTCTTGCCCATTTATCAATTGGGGAATGGCTTGATTTTTTATACAATTGCTTTAACTCCTTGTATATTTGAGTGATTAGACCCCTGTCAGAGTTTTTCGTTATAAAGATTTTTTCCCAATTTGTTGTTTCCCTCCTGATTTTGACTATATTGTTTTTGTTTGTACAAA